>NC_057861.1:374044681-374347957 GCF_019393635.1 Dromiciops gliroides | reverse complement strand
TTTTTTCTGTCTCTCTCTGATTTGTTTCATGGGAGGACAGGTATGGATATCATGTTCTTTCTAATTAGTAGGAGATATTATAATTTCTCTGATCTGTTTATTATTTTTCTAGGAGAAAATAACATTATTTTTCTGATCTGTTTGTAGGAGACAAGCAGATATAAAAACTATATTTTAATATTTGACACTGTCCTCCTATGGAAAAAACAGAACAGAACAGATCAGAGAACATAATGTCTCCTACAGGAAAAACCAGATCAGATACAAATGGGAAAAAACAGTACTAGTTTATTTGTCCCAAGAACAAGCAAGCATGATTCATGTGGAGACTGCTTCCTAAGAAGTTCTCCGACGTCTTCTTTCTAATGGTTTATAAGGTTTATTTGCTCACTCATTACAGGGTAATGTCAGTTTTATTAGTATGATACAAATTAACTCAAAGCAAATACTATAACAGGCACCTTAAAGACACAGGAAGGGCTTACCAAGGACAAGGATGCCCAAATATTTGATGAGGAAAACTATTTACTCTCTTGGGGAAAGAAGTTAGTGAATTATTTTCTAACTATCTGGGTTAAGTTTGAAGTTTAGTCAAGGGCATATTGCTCCTTTGAACCAGGGTTTCATAAAATACTTTTGGATAGTAAGGCAACTCCATCAAAACCAGGTGATCCATACATTTTTATTAACAGTACCAAAACCCATTACACATATAGTATAACATAAACTAGTCAATGAGATAAGACTATATTTCCAAATTATTATCCATACAAATTGAAGAGTAATTTTATCATTTTAATAAAAAAAAATACCTAAGGTATTGATTTATTCTTTGTTCAATTTCAAAGTCTAGAGATTCACATTGCTCTCAAAATAGGTTTTTTTATTCCCATATAAATATTTTATTATATTCCAGTTACATTTAGAGATAGTTTTCCACATTTGTTTTTATAATATTTCTAGTTTCAAATTTTTCTCCCTTCCTCCCCATCCTCCCCACTCCCCAAGAGAGCAAGTATATGATACAGGTTATATTTGTACAATCATATTAAACATATCTCTGCATTAGTCATGTTATGAGACAAGAATCAGAGCAAAAAGGAAAAATCTCAAAAAAAAACCACAATAGAAATAATATGATTCCAACTGCATCTAGATTCCATAATTCTTTATTTTTTTCTGGATTTGGAGAGCATTTTCCATCATGAGTCCTTTGGAACTATCTTGGACCATTTTATTGCTTAGAAGAATCAAGTCTATCACATAATGTTGTTACTGTGTACAATGTTCTCCTAGTTCTGCTTATCTCACTCATCCTCAGTTCATGCAAGTCCTTCCAGGTTTCTCTGAACTCCTATTGCTCATTGTTTCTTACAGCAAAAAAGTATTCCATTACATTTATATACCACAAGTTTTTCAGCCATTCCCCAATTGATGGGCAACCCTTCAATTTCAAATTCCTTACCACCACAAAAAGAGCAGCTATAAATATTTTTGTACATATGGGTTCTTTTCCCTTTTTTATGATGTCTTTGGGGAAAAGAACTAATAGTGGTATTGCTGAGTCAAAGGGTATGCAAAGCTTTTTAGCCCTTTGGGCATAGTTCCAAACTGCTCTCCAGACTGCTTGGATCAGTTCACAGCTCCAATAACAAAGCATTAGTGTTCCAATTTTTCCACAACTTCTCCAACATTTATTATTTTCTTTTTTTGTCATAGGTGTCAAGTGGTATCTCAGAGTTGTTTTAATTTGAATTTCTCTAATCAATAGGGATTTAGAGCATTTTTTTCTTATGGGAATAGATGCCTTTGATTTCTTCATTAGAAAACTGCCTGTTGGGGCCAGCTAGGTGGTGCAGTGGATTAAGCACCAGCCCTGGATTCAGGAGTACCTGAATTCAAATCCGGCCTCAGACACTTGACACTTACTAGCTGTGTGACCCTGGGCAAGTCACTTAACCCCCATTGCCCCACAAAAAATAAAAAAGAAAGAAAACTGCCTGTTCATATCCTTTGACCATTTCTCAATTGGGGAATGACTTGGATTCTTATAAATTTGATTTATTTCCTGATATATTTTAGAAATGAGGCCTTTATCAGAAGTACTGGCTATAAAATTGTTTTCCAGCTTGCTGTCTCCCTTCTAATTTTGGATGCATTTCATAATATTCTCTATCTCTTGGTTGGTCATAAACTGTTCTCCTTCCCAAAGATCTGAGAGGTAAATTATTCCTTCCTCTTGTAATTTACCTAAGGTATCAACGTTTATGTCTAAATCGTGTACCCATTTTGACCTTATTTTAGTATAAGGTGTAAGATATTCGTCTATGCCTAGTTTCTGCCATACTATCTTCCAGTTTTCCCAGCAGTTTTTGTCAAATACTGAATTCCTATCCCAGAACCTGGAGTCTTTAGATTTGTCAAACAGTACATTACTGAAGTAATTTACTACTGTGTCTCTTGTCCTTAATGTATTCTATTGATCCTCCACTCTATTTCTTATGCAGGCCCACATAGTTTTGATGACTGTTGCTTTATAACAAAGCTTCAGATTTGGTAGAGCTAGCCCACATAATGTGGATTTTTTTTTCATTAGTTTCCTTGATATTCTTGACCATTTGTTTTTCCAGATTAATTTTGTTATTATTTTTTCTAGCTCTATAAAATAATTTTAGGTAGTCTGATTAGTATGGCACTGAATAAGTAAATTAATTGAGGTAGAATTGTCATTTTTCTTATATTAGCTAGGCCTATTAATGAGCAATTGATATTTTTCAAATTATTTAGATCTGATTTGATTTGTGTGAAAAAGTGTTTGGTAATTGTGTTCATAGAGTTCCTGGCTTTGTCTTGGCAAGTAGACTCTCAAGTATTTTATATTGTCTACCATTACTTTAAAGAGAATATCTCTTTCTATCTCTTACTGCTGGACTTTGTTGGTCATGTATAGAAATGCTGATGATTTATGTGGATTTATTTTATATCCTGCTACTTTGCTAAAGTTGTTGATTATTTCAAGTAATTTTTTAGTTTATTCTCTGGGATCCTGTAAGTATACCATCATATCACCTGAAAAGAGTGATAGTTTTGTTTTTTCCTTACCTATTCTAATTCCTGTTAAAGGCTAAAATTCTAGCTAAACTGTCTAAAATGAGTGGTCACAAATAAATTATAAGCTTTAGCAAGAGTTAGGTTTTTAAGCATTTATTAAGGAGAATAAGAATTTAGTAAAGAGAGAGAAAGGCCTATATTCATCTCTCTATTGCTCCCCCTTCTTCCTCCCACAAGCAAATGTCACTTCCTGATGCCAAAGAAAAGACCTTCACTTCATGGTGGAGCTTTTCTACAGTAAGTCTCCAGCAGGTGGCATCATTCCAATCATTACATTCCTTTAATTCCTTTTTCTTCTATAATTGCTAAAGCTAACTTTTAGTACAATATTAAATAATAGAGGTGATAATGGCCATCCCTGTTTCACTCCTGATCTTATTGGGAAGACCTCTAATTTATTTCCATTATAAATAATGCTTATTGATGGTTATTTTAAGGGAAGCTCCATCTATTCCTAAACTCTCTAGTGTTTTTATTAGGAATGGGTGCTATATTTTTTCAAAAGCTTTCTCTATCTCTATTGAGATAATCATATGATTTTGGTTAGATTTCTTATTGATGTGATTATGTTAATAGTTTTCCTAATCTTGAACCAGCCCTGCATTCCTAGTTTAAATCCCACCTGGTCATAGTATATTATCCTGGTGATCACTTGCTGTAATCTGCTTGCTATTATCTTATTTAAGATTTTGCATAAATATTCATTAGGGAAACTGGTCTATAATTTTATTTCTCTGTTTTGGCTCTGCCTGGTTTTGGTATCAATACCATATTTCTGTCATAAAATGAATTTGATAGCATTCCTTCTTCACCTATTTTTCCAAATAGTTTGCATAATAATGAAATTAATTGTTCTTTAAATGTTTGGTAGAATTCACTTGGAAACCCATCTGGTCCTGGAGATTTTTTCTTAGGGAGTTCATTAAAGGCTTGTTCAATTTCTTTTCCTGATATGGGCTTATTTAAGGATTTTATTTCCTCTTCAGTTAGCCTGGGCAGTTTGTATTTTTGTAAATACTTATCCATTTTATTTAGATTGTCAAATTTATTGGCATACAGTGGGGCAAAATAGTTCCTAATTATTGTTTTGATTTCCACTTCATTGATGGTAAAATCAACCCTTTCCTTTTTGATACTGGTAATTTGGTTTTCTTCTTTCTTTTTTTTTAATCAAATTAACCAATGGTTTATCTATTTTATTGTGGTTTTTTTTCATAAAACCAGCTCTTAGTTTTATTCATTAATTCCATAGTTTTCTTGCTTTCAACTTTATTAATTTCTCCTTTACTTTTCAGAATTTATAATTTAGTATTTAATTGGGGATTTTTAATTTGTTCTTTTTCTAGCTTTTTAAGTTACATGCCCAATTTATTGATCTCTTTCTCATTAAAATTGATATAAGCATTTAGAGATATAAAATTTCCTCTAAACACTGCTTTGGATGCATCCCATAGATTTTAGTATATTGTCTCATTATTGTCATTCTCTTGGATGAAATTATTGATTGTTTCTATGATTTGTTGTTTGACCCACTCATTCTTTAAAAGGAAATTATTTAGTTTCCAATTAATTTTCAGTCTACCTTTCCATGGCTCTTTAGTACATGTAATTTTTATTGCATCATGAACTGAGAAAGATGCATTTACTATTTCCTTCCATTTTATTTACCCCTTTGTACTTTCCCCCCTTCTTTCACCCGATTCTTCCTCACCTAAATTTTGCTTCTTACCCCTGCCTCCCCAATCTGCCCTCTGCTTTATCAGCCCCCTTCCCTTTTCTTTACCCTTTTCTCCTCTGCTTCTGCCCTCCCTTCTATCAGTCCTCCCCTTTTCCCTTAACCCTTTTACTTCCCTAAAGAATATGCTAAACTAAGAAAAAAAATTTAAAAAATAAGCTAAGTTTCTTTATCCAAATGAACATATATGTTATTCCCTTTGAATCAAATCTAGTGAGAGTAAAGGTTGAAACAATGTTCACCTGTCCTTTCTTTCCCTATATTGTCATAGGTTTTTCGCACCTCTTCACATCTTGTAATTCATCCCATTCCACCTCCCCTTTCCTCTTCTCCCCATAAACTCCTCAAAATAGTTTTTCAAGGAATTATTTTTCCAAACTGACGTAGAAAGACAACTGCCATTTCTAATGTACCATATATAGGAATTGTTTTTGTTTTTTCCATAACCTCATCCATATCTTCCCACATAATTTACTTTTGTTAGTATCCTTGGCAATTGGAAGATTTATGTCATCTGTATAATACAAAAAATAAGGAACAGAACTTAAATGAGGTTCTTCCACTTTTCACAAAGATCTGACACAGATACCACTTTATGGTGCTTTTCCATGTTCCATGCCAAAGCTAAAGACTTGACAAGACTAGACAAAATATATTTTTGGAGTAGTTCTGCTTCTTTTTTCTGTTTCCAACACTATGTTCTTGGATTTTTAATCCTTTTCGTTCATATTTGTTTTTCTTATTTTTTCATTTTCTCTCATGAATAATTTTCTTTAAAATACAATAAAATTCCAAAGTGCTTATTTTTTATAACTCTCACTTGGTACTTAGTAAATGCTACCTTACTTTGTTATCTATCCATATATCTATCCATTTATGCAATCATCCATCCATCCATCCATTCATTCATTCATCTATCATCCATCTATCTATAGAGGTTTCTTCTCCTTAATGTTACGATGAGCCATAGGACATCAAGGAACATGTATTGTGCCATTCTTCATCACTAGCCCTTGATTCAGATGGTGTTGTATAGAAAAAAAAAAGGAAGAAAATAAGAGATTATTTAGCAACTTCTATATGCTAGGCACTATATGCTAAGAACTTTCCAAATATCTTCTTATTGGATCATCAAAACAACCCTCAGGTGTGGGTGCTATTATTATCACCATTTTACAGTAAAAGAAAATCAGACAGGCAGGAGTTAAGTGACTGTGCCAGGGTCACACAGCTATTAAGTATCTAAAATCAGATTTTAATTCAGCCACCTAGCTGCCTTAATTGACCTAATAAGCAAATTATAAGTGAATTTTTAAAAAATAATCAAAATTATATTTCACTGAAGTTTTGAATTCACTAATGGATTGCAACATCCCTTTGCAAATGGACTGTTATCCAACAAATCCAAATTCAAAATCAGTACATTTAAATTTCCCAGAGTTTTAAACAATTTTCTAAGTCTTGTGTAAAACTTGAAAGATTTGGTGAAGGCAGGAAAGAGCCATAATTGGAAAAGAAAATGATTATTTTTCTGGGGGTACTATGCCTTATCTATCTAACTTTCATCTATATTTACCACCTAAAAGCATCTATATAAAAGCTATGGACATCCATATATATGGAAATGCTTCAAGATCCTCTTCTACCACCCATTGTTTTGGCTAGACAAATTTCAGAAATCAGAACACATCACCCTTTACTCAATAAACTTCTAGTATCTAATATAAAATTATTTGTTTGGTTTTTAAAATCTTCACACTGACCTCTTCCTATATTTTCAGTCATCTTACAGTGCACTCTAGGATCCAGGAACAATAGACTGCTTATTGTTCATTTCTTGTAACACTCTATCTTCTGACTACCTGGCTGACCCTTAACGTAGAATGTTCTGTTTCTATTTTAGCACAACACTCGCCTGACTTCTCTTGTTTCATTCAGTATTGAGCACAAATCTTACACTCTACAGAAAGAGGTACAATTTCTATCCCCTGCTCTTTCCAACTACTGTTGTCTTATCCATTAGAATTAAGCTTGTTCGTAGTAAATAACAAAAAAACAAACAAAAAAACCCTATCTTTTGTTTCCTTCCTTTCTTTTAATTATTCATTATTTACCACAGTGCCAGTCTATTAGTAAACCCTAATGAATGTTTGTTGATAGAAAGCATAGCATGGAGCAAATCCATGGTTCAGGGGAAAGAATGCTTGATTTGGACTTATATAAGCTTAAATCCAAAGATCTGCTCCTTCTGACTGCAATTACTTTATTTGGTTCTCAACAATCCCCTCATTTAGAAAATGAAGGGATTGAACTAAAATGACCCACCAATTCTCTTTCAACTCTAATTCTAAGATCCCAATTATTGAAATATTTTAATGAGCCAAAGTAACTACAGCTAAAAGCCATGAAAAATTTTCTTCCTGCACACATATAGCTCAAGTCCCACTTCTCTGAATAAAAGATCTTATATTCTCTATACCACATTTCATTGTCTTCCTACTCCTCTGACACATACTTAGGTAGTGCTCTTCTACTTCCCTACTTTTGAATGTTACTTACAATTTTCTCTGTTTAGTATGCTGTTTATTTTGATTTGCATGTGGCCAGAACAATTACCAGCCTAGGATTTTTTTCTAATGTTCAGGTAACAGTCCTACTGAATATGATATGAGTGCCTTGGTTCATTCTCTTATTATTTTGATATATAATTCGCTGGTTTTGCAGTCCAGTGTTCTTCTTCTTTCTACTGTCTCTCCATATCTGTGAATCCCATGTATTAATTCTGGGAAAATGGATGCCTTGATTTGCTTGAGTCTTCCAATTATCCAGGTAATCAGAGCAACTTATGAGGACTAGCTGCATTGGCTAATATACCAACAATCCTTTGCAATGACCAGAGTAAACCGAGTTGGAAAATTAGTAACTCTGAAACCAATTAATCATACAAGCATTGAAGCCAATCATGAACTATTTGGTGATGGTGGTTTATGGACCTTCAAGAGACATTCTTATCTTCAAAGACTTAGCTGATTGAAATTTATGAGACTATGATCATATCCCATTTATGATCTTATTGTCTCCAGCTCTCCCCCAACTCTGGTTGTGGGACTCTCAGAATTATCCTGTTTTTGAGAGATCTCCTTTTCAAGGCATCTCCTAATCAAACATTGAATTATGAATTGCTTATCAACCAGGATACTTTCTGATGTGTTTCAAAGGCCACCTCCTTCACCCTGGAATTCCTCACTCCCCCTTCTCTTGGGAATGGAATACACTCTTTCCTTTCTAAGCCCACATTTCCCTCCAACATTTCTTAAGTGTCTTTGTTTAAAGTGTACATAAACCCATGCAATCTATTACTGGGTGTTCTTTTCAGCATAGGCTCAATAGTACCCTTGCAGCATGTTAATTATTTTCTTTTCTTCCTTGCTTAATAAAAAACTTTCTTTAATTTTACAGACATTATCTATCTCTGGTTTCTTTCCCTTTTAGGAAGAAGGGCATTCTCCAGTCTTCCACTTTGGGGAATGAGAGATCTAAATTACATTAAGAGATGTTTACAACTCTAAGAACCAACGACCTGAAATTCTTCTCTCCAAGTTGTTTCTCTTCTACCCCACATATACTCCTTTGGAGGATTAGAGCAGTCTTTTTAAAAAAATCTATCTAAAGAAGATATGGTTAAAACAATTGAAAGGTCTTTTACTTCATTGTCTTCTGATCCTTGGATCTTAATAAGAATTTCTCAATAAGAATTTTGGTCAGGGGCAGCTAGGTGGTGATCCTGGTTGTGTGATCCTGGGCTAGTCACTTAACCCCAATTGCCTCACTAAAAAAAACAAAAACAAAAACAAAGGAATTTGGGGCAGCTAGGTGGTGCAGTGGATAGAGCACCGGCCCTGGATTCAGGAGGACCTGAGTTCAAATCTGGCCTCAGGCCCTTAACAATTACTAGCTGTGTGACCCTGGGTAAGTCACTTGGCCCCAACTGCCTCACCAAAAAAAAAAAATAGAATTTACTTATCCTATCCACTTTAACCAATTGGCCACCACAATGTTGAATTCAAAATACAGGCAGTATTACTAACTTATTTTTAAGATATAAGGATGGTCTTAATTTTTAAAGCTCAATATAAAATGGCCAATAAATATTTACATTAGCTTAAATTTTGTCCAGATCTATAACAGGTGTAATAATAAATCTTGTCTAATATCTAATTAATTCAGCAAGTTTGCAGAATGGACTTTGCTCAGCCTCTGATTTTCCCCAAGTGCCTTAAATCACATTGCTCATTATTTTTAAATAACATGTTCTTCACATTTTATTTTACGTGATATATATATATATATATATATATATATATATATATATATATATATATATATATATATATAAATAGGTGACAAAAAAGTTTATACCTATTGAAATAAAATATAATTTAGATTCTTTCACCTCCATGACACTTGCTTAGTATTAATGCCAATTAACAACTCAAGAGTTCATAAACTACCTCAATATAGAGTGAAATGTTTGAAGTAAATAAGTAGCTAAACTTTAGTTCATATAATGATATATTTAGAAGAAGATAGCACCCATTACTATAGACCTAAAGAATTTAAATATTAAATTATACCTTTTGGTAGCAGTTTTTACAACAGAGAGGTCAAGGTAATGCCATCTCTGAAAACAGAAACTTCTTTGTTACTTATGTCTGAATTAAGAGATAGGGAACCTTTGTAGAATAGTGTCATTGAAGGAAAGCTTTACAATGTGATACCTAACTTAGCTGAGTCAAACTAAATAGAGGATTTCAGATTATATAGAATAACACTTTTCAAAACAAATTTACTTTCTGGATAGAAATAATAATAATGGGTATAAAATTAAAGAAAAATAAAATGTAAGCCAATTTGTCTTACCCCAGTGCTTTTCTTAGACTTTGACACCAAGTTTACACTTTCTGTAATACCCTGAGAACAGAGCCATGTAACCCACTGATAAATGTTACCTCTGTAACAACAGTCTCTGATTCTAACGGATAAAAGCCAAAAGGATGTTCTAGAGTGACAATGAGAACTGAACATACCAGCCTACAGAAACTTTTTCCTGACCCTAGTCTACAGACATTTAACTCTTTATGGTCATAATAGTGTATATTTTGTTACACATGTTTAGAACTGATTTTAACAGTGGGTCTTAACTAAAATTCACTCTCCTGCTGTTATCCCTTTGTAGGAAGCCATTTTTTGAAATGTTGATTAAATGGTCTGGAAATTATTTGCTAGTAATGGATCATCCATTGTGCAACTGAAGCAGTTTCAGCCAAAGGCAGCACTCAAATAGAGGGAAAAACAATGTCATTCCAAAAGAGATTGACAAAATTTGCGTTTCAAATAAGAAAGAGAGATCTGTTTTGGATCAAAGAATATGTAGGATACTAGAATGGCAAATTAATCTGAGAGCATCTTTTCTAACACTCTGATTTTATAGATGTAGAAACAGAAGTCTAGGAAAATTGAAAGAATTATTTAAGGAACACATTTTTTGAACCAAATTTCAGGGTTATTTCCTTTATGCCACAATTGCCGCTAAAATTGCAAAACAAAACAAAACAAAACCCTGAACATTTCTACCAGTTTTATAACTCTATCAATACATGAGTTTATCTTTTTCCTCAACCCTTACAGCCTTGTATTTTCTAGTTTCTAATTGTTTTGGCCAATTTTATAAGTGATATTTCACTCTAAATAGAATCTTCCCATAGTGCTTTTATTTTAATTTCTTTCATTATTGTTAAGGTTGATTTTTTAAAAGCTATTATAAATCAATTTATACTTCTTTTGGAAATTACTTTTTCATAGCATTTCAACATTTATTATAAGTAACTGGTTGTTACTTTTAACACTTTATAGTTATTTTAGAACTTTAGGTAAGGTTTATCTATCATATCTGTCAACAGTGTTTTTCCAAAAGAATTTATGATCTCTTAGGAATAGTAAGACATAGGCAATACAACTTTTTATACAATAACAGATTTTTGGAATACTATGAGTTCATTATTACTGCCTAGGAAAATCAGAAGGGATTGGACCCATGAATGGCCACTGAACTTTCAGACTGGGAAATATAGGGAGAAACCACCTCAAAAACAAAAGAAAACAAAAAGAAAAACAAAAAAAGAGGAAATACTAACAATAAAAACATGAGTATAAACATTCCACACTATTACAAACCAGGTACCTAAAATAAACTTCTTAAATAGAGAAGTCATTATTCAGTTAAAATTATAAAGAAATAATGTCTAATGTCTTTAGTCTGATATCTTAGACAACTCCACTTTGACATAGATGTATTTCTTTATTCATCCCAGTTTCAGTGGTTTTGTGTTTTTACCTTTTACTAAATGACAAATTAAAAGGCTACCTTTGTTAGTTTTATTTTTTTTAACTTTAGCCTTTGATTTTCTTCTCCATATGTCTTTTTTTTTTCCATTTTTTTTGGTGGGGCAATTGGGTTTAAGTGACTTGCCCAGGGTCACACAGCTAGTACTTGTCAAGTGTCTGAGGTCGGATTTGAACTCAGGACCTCTTGAATCCAGGGCCAGTGCTCTATCTACTGTGCCACCTAGCTGCCCCTCCATTTGTCTTTATACAAATTTATTTACCCACTTACTCATTTCTACACCATTGACACCTTGTTTCACATTATATTACATATGTAAATAAATTTTTGAAATATCATCAATTTAATTATGTTGATCTAAGTCATCCACAAATTCTTAATTTTCCCCCTAATATTGATTTCTATTAGTAAAGCTTCATTGTTGTTCCTACAAATGTCATATAAAAGTATGGCTTCATTAGCTTCCAAGTGTTAAGTGTTGAGATTGTTTGGTTTTGTACTGATTATAAATGGAATATATTGTTATGTTTCCCATAATTTTTATTTATATAATTTTGTTTATATTCTTTTTTTTCTTGATTTCTATTGTTATTGCATAAGTATTCAAATGATTTTCATCTTAATTTCATACCTTGTATCTAACTTATTATATTTTTTTTTCTCGTGGTAAAATGAGTGGTTTTTTTCTAGGTGTACTCTCATTTTATTAGTGGATGATAATTTGGCTCCTTCTTTTTTCGTGGGGGGTGGGCAATGAGAGTTACATGACTTGCCCAAGGTCATACAGCTAGTATGTGTCAAGTGTCTGAGGCCAGATTGGGACTTAGGTACTCCTGAATTCAAGGCCAGTGCTTTATCCACTGTGCCACCTAGCTGCCCCTAGCTCCTTCATTATTAATATTACCCTAATCCCCCACCATTGTGGGGATGTTTTCTCTCCTATTGTAATTATTAGCTTTTCCAATGGTATAAAAAAATAGAATTGGAAAAAGTAGAGGAACACTTATTTTTTACTAGCTTTTGGTTTAGAGTGGTCCTCGTGTTTCATTACATCTTATGTAGTATCTTGTCTCTAGATATTTTAAATTCTGTAAATTTTTCTTCTTACTATTCCTGTTCCTTTTTGTATTTCTATCATGAATAGATGATGACTTTTATAGAGTTTTTATGTATGTACTGATAGAATCAACTTTTTAAAAGATTTTGTTAGATTAAATATATATATATGGTGATTTAAAAAATGTATATAGCTATATTAACTTACTTTTTTCTCCAATTTTAAATATCAATCAAATTTAATTCTTTGGAAATTTAAAACTGTTTCAAAATTTAAAAAAATAATAATTACCAGTCCCTGTATATTGTGCATATCTTGGAGATAAAAGCATTTTTGAGAGTAACATTTACTTACCTTATATGTCCATTCACTTTTTGTTGCAGATCAACTATGGAGACTATAGTTGACAGATATGTATCACAATAATTATTGTTTTTCATATATGTTCAATTCAATATAAGGGATAATGAGGTAGTTTCTTAAACATGCATAAGTTGTCAAAACTTTCACTTCTTGGATGAAGTTAAGATGGGTAGTACTTTTTGAGAGAAAAAAATATAGTTCATGTGACAATGACCAAAAATCAACCTCGTCAAAAAGGCACTGAAATTTTTACCTGAAAACCTTGATGTGAGAAAAAAATAGGATTTGGCAGATGCATGGAGGCTCCACCTGAAGATTGGTTTGGAATTGATTGAATTGGGTGAGCCTGACAGAAACTGAGAACCTATTTAAGGTTGATTAAATTGAGACCACACCTGGCTTGCCCTGAGTGGGGTGTTGTTCTCAGAAGTTGTGGACTAAGACATCAACACGAGACCACCCTCAACCAATCAGCTTGAAGGACCTCCCCTTCTGGGGAGGGAGACAGGAAGTAGGAAGGGAGACTGGCTCCCTAGCATCACTACTTGGTTCCAAAACCTCAGGTTGGTGGCAGAGAGGAGAAGGGAAGAAGGGGGCCAGTCTGAACCTTAAGGTAGATAAGACTTTTTCTTTCTGTACTCTCTGTACTCCATGTGTTCTCTTTACTCTTTAATAAATGCTTAATACCAAAAACGGGTGCTGATATTTCTAGCTTATACGTAAACCTTAGCTAATTCTCCCCCCACACTGGGGGAAGAAACAAGGTGGCCATGAATTAGATTTTAAATGACACATTGAGATAAGCAGAGGTAAGAATGAAGATGAGGTATAAGGAAGAATAGATTGGGCAAGGAAAAAAAAAGTATAATTGTATCATGTTTACATGCTCATATAATAAAATTTTCTAACATTTCAAGTTCTTTAAGATTTAAAATACACTTTGAAAACATTATCTTGTTTAATTCTCAGAAGAATCATAGGAAATACTATCATCCCCTTTGTTTGGATAAGGAAGCTGTGGGTGAGAAAAATCCAGTAATTTGCTCACTCAAAGAAATTATGACAGGACTCACTGGGCACTAATCCTAACACTTGTTCCACTATATTTTGCTGTCTCATGATGTATGCAGAGTTTATGATCTAGGATAGTGACCAAGTAAAGCTATCATTGAATTGAAGGTTTAGCATACATTGTATACTTGCAAATGATCTAAAACTAGAAGCTGGAAATAATCAGGATCAGAGCCTGTCACAGAATTATGAGAGGAAAAAATTTTTTCTCTCTGTTACATCAATGAGGGAACCAGGTGGAATGGTTCCTTTTATATATATATATATATATATGCTGTCAAGTATTTTCTGACTCACCTGTTACAGTTTGAGCCTAAACTGCCAGTTTAAAGGAAATATAAATAAAAGGAAGTTAGATAGGAACTGATTCAGAATACCTTCCCTTTACCTTTCTCCATATCATTGTCTTGTTTGTATGTAAAGTCTCTTAAGGTGTTTTGTAAAATTGAAGTCCCAATACCTTTTTATTGATTAATTTTAGAGAAGTATTTGGTCATTAAACTAGTTTTAATTAGATTGTTAGGTAACAGAGTTTATTATATTGTCTCAGGTTGTTTCCTTCTCCAATGTCAAACAAAGATTGGTAAGTCAGATCAAATAATCAACAAGCATTTATTAACTACCTGCTGTGTGTCAGCCAATTTGCCATGCATTGGTGATACAAATATAAAAGCAAAGCAGTTTATTCAATTAAGAAGTGTATGGGGGCAGCTAGATGGTACAGTGGATAGAGTACTGGCCCTGGATTCAGGAGGACCTGAGTTCAAATCCGTCCTCAGACACTTAACAATTACTAGCTGTGTGACCTTGGGCAAGTTACTTAACCCTCATTGCCCACCAAAAAAAAAAAAAAAAAAAGGGTATGTTCTACTGAAGAAAGGGCAGTATTTATATACAAACACACACACATAAACTAACTGAAACATAGTTTGGGGGAGATTATTTACTTGAAATGAAGGAGGTTGCCAAAAAAATGCCTCATGTTAAGAAATAGCACTTGAATTGAGCACTTAAGAGGCCTAAATATTCTAAGAGGTAAAAATGGGGAGTGTATTATAAGAAAGATGGTGACCTTATTCAAAGCCAGAGAGAAAAGTGATGAAATGTTGTATATGGCAGTTTGGAGTTCAGTGGATGGAGTATTCTGCCTGGAGTGAGGAAGATATGAGTTCAAATTTGGCCTCAAACATTTACTAGCTGTATGACTGTGGGCAAGTTCTGTTGGTCTTACTCTCAGAGTATCTCAAAGCAAGAATGCTAGGAATAATCAAAAATGGGAACTGAGGACACAGAACAAAAGGAGCTTTGAGACTGTCCTAGAGTTAAGTATAGAAGCTACTTAACTCTAAATAGAAACTACTTAATATGAATGGACCCTTTTACATGATAACCTAAAGTCCAGGGAGTAAGGTAGGGAATCTTTGGGAGGGGATAGTTTGTTTGGGGGAGATCCATAAGTCATTTAAGAGTCTGGAATTGACAAAGATTGTTAGCCCCAGGCAATTCATTGGCCTAAGAATGGAGAGTAGGTGGGGATCAGTCAGTTTTCAGTAAATTTGTGGTTATCACCCTCAACCTGGTTTAGTCTGTCTGTGGATATGGATTTAACTGGATGTGTCTGCTTGGAGTCAAAGATGAGAGTTAGGTGAAGGTGGACACAAAAGGTGGCTGAGTTCCTCCTTAGCCCTCATACCAGATGTGCTAGATCTCCTGAATTCCCAAAGTTACAGGCATGATTGACACAGAATATACTCAGCCAGGTACTTGAGGTGGAGAGAGAGAGGTTTATTACATGTGGATCCAAAGGGGGTTTCAAGCCTCCATCACTGGGCTCTGAGTCTTGTTGCTCACCTGGTTATATACAAAAAGAGAGTAGGCATGGTACAGTGGCAAGTTTGTCAAATGAAGATGAGGTCATACTGTAGTTTCCCAGTTTATCTCTTTTACTTAAATCTATTTTAGCTTTAACTTTGGTTGAGATCATGATTGCTACACCTGCTTTTTTTTTTTTACCTCAATGAAGCATAATAAAATCTACTTCAGCCCTTTATTTTAACTTTGTGTATATCTTTCAATTTTTAATGTATTTCTTGTAAACAATATACTGTTGGATTCTGATTTTTAATCCATGCTGCTACCCATTTTCATTTTATGGGGGACTTCATCCCATTCACATTCAAAGATTTAATTATTGGTTGTATATTTCTCTCCCTCCAATTTCCTTTATTTTCCTTCTCATCCTTACTTTTTTTTTTTCATTCTTTTTTTTTTAATGTATGAGGTATTTTATTTTTTCCATTACATGTAAAGATAGTTCTCAACTTTTGTTTATACATGCTTTACAATTTCAGATTTTTCTCCCTCCCACCCCTCCCTCCCCCCCTCCCCTAGACAGCAGGTAATCTGATATAGGTTATATATATATATATCTCTATACATATACATATAGATATATATATATACACACACACATATATAAACACATAATAACATTAATCCTATTTCTGCATTAATCCCGTTACAAGAGAAAGAATCAGAGCAGTGATGCAAAACCTCAAAATAGAAAGAAAAAAAAAAACCAACAGCACCCAAAACAAAAGAAATAATATGGTTCAATCAGCATCTATACTCCACAGTTCTTTCTTTCTTTTTTTTTTTCTTGGATTTGGAGATCCTCTTCTATCATGAGTTCCCTGTACCATTGCATTGGTGAGAAGAATATAGTCCATCACAGTAGGTCAACACTCAATGTTGATGATACTGTGTACAATGTTCTTCTGGTTCTGCTCATCTCACTCATCATCAGCTCACGTAAGACCCTCCAGGTTTCTCTGAACTCTTCCTGCTCATCATTTCTTACAGCACAATAGTATTCCATTGTATTCATATACCACAACTTGTCCAGCCATTCCCCAATTGATGGGCACCCCCTCAACTTCCAATTCCTTGCTACCACATAAAGAGCAGCTATAAATATTTTTGTACATGTGGGTCCCTTTCCCCCTTCCATGATTTCTTTGGGCAAAAGACCTAAAAGTGGGATTGCTGGGTCAAAGGGTATGCACAGCTTTATCGCCCTTTGGGCATAATTCCAAATTGCTCTCCAGAATGGTTGGATCAGCTCACAGCTCCACCAACAATGCCTTAGTGTTCCAATTTTCCCACAGCCTCTCCAACATTTATTATCTTCCTTTTTTGTCATTTTAGCCAATCTGATAGGTGTCAGGTGGTACCTCAGAGTTGTTTTAATTTGCATCTCTCTAATCATTAGAGATTTAGAGCATTTTTTCATATGGGAATAGATAGCTTTGGTTTCTTCATCAGAAAACTGCCTGTTCATATCCTTTGACCATTTCTCAATTGGGGAATGACTTGGATTCTTATAAATTTGATTTAATTCCCTATATATTTTAGAGATGAGGCCTTTATCAGAAGCACTGGCCTCAAAAATTGTTTCCCAGCTTTCTGCCTCCCTTCCAATTTTGGATGCATTGCTTCTGTTTGTACAAAAATTTTTTAATTTAATATAATCAAAATCATCCACTTTGCATTTTATAATATACTCTATCTCATGTTTGGTCAAAAACTGTTCTCCTTTCCAAAGATCTGATAGGTACACTATTCCTTTCTCTCCTAATTTACCTATGGTATCACCTCTTATGTCTAAATCATGTATCCATTTTGACCTTATTTTAGTATAAGGTGTAAGATGTTGGTCTATGCCTAATTTCTGCCATACTATCTTCCAGTTTTCCCAGCAGTTTTTGTCAAATACTGAGTTCCTATCCCAGAAGCTGGAGTCTTTGGGTTTATCAAACACTACATTACTAGTGTCATTTACTACTGCATTTCCTGAGCCTAGCCTATTCCATTGATCTACCACTCTATTTTTTAGCCAGTACCAGATAGTTTTGATGACTGCCGCTTTATAGTAAAGCTCCAGGTTTGGTACCGCTAACCCACCTTCCTGTGAATTTTTTTTCATTATTTCCCTGGATATTCTTGATTTTTTGTTTTTCCAGATGAATTTTGTTATTATTTTTTCTAGCTGTATAAAATAATTTTTAGGTAGTCTGATTGGTATGGCACTGAATAAGTAAATTAATTTAGGCAGTATTGTCATTTTTACTATATTAGCTCTGCCTATCCATGAGCAATTGATATCTTTCCAATTATTTAGATCTGATTTGATTTGTGTGAAGAGTGTTTGGTAGTTGTGTTCATAGAGTTCCTGGGGTTGTCTTGGCAAGTAGACTCCCAAGTATTTTATATTATCTATTGTTACTTTAAATGGAATTTCTCTTTCTATCTCTTGCTGCTGGACTTTGTTGGTCATGTATAGAAATGCTGATGATTTATGTGGATTTATTTTATATCCTGCTACTTTGCTAAAGTTGTTAATTGTTTCAAGTAATTTTTGACTTGATTCTCGAGGATTCCTTAAGTATACCATCATATCATCTGCAAAGAGTGATAGTTTTGTTTCCTCCTTGCCTATTCTAATTCCTTTAATTCCCTTCTCTTCTCTGATTGCTAAAGCTAACATTTCTAGAACAATATTAAATAATAGGGGTGATAATGGACATCCCTGTTTCACCCCTGATCTTATTGGGAATGCCTCTAATTTATCTCCATTGCATATAATACTTGCTGATGGCTTTAGGTAGATACTGTTTATTATTCTAAGGAAAGCTCTCCCTATTCCTAAACTCTCTAGTGTTTTTATTAGGAATGGGTGCTGTACTTTGTCAAAAGCTTTCTCTGCATCTATTGAGATAATCATATGATTTTGGTTGGTTTTCTTATTGATGTGGTTGATTATGTTAATAGTTTTCCTTATGTTGAAACAGCCCTGCATTCCTGGTATAAATCCCACCTGGTCATAGTGTATTATCCTGGTGATCACTTGCTGTAATCTCCTTGCTAATATCTTATTTAAGATTTTAGCATCAATATTCATTAGGGAGATTGGTCTATAATTTTCTTTCTCTGTTTTTGCTTTGCCTGGTTTTGGTATCACCACCATATTTGTGTCATAAAACGAATTTGGTAGAACTCCTTCTTCCCCTATTTTTCCAAATAATTTGTATAATATTGGAATTAATTGTTCTTTAAATGTTTGGTAAAATTCACCCGTAAACCCATCTGGCCCTGGGGATTTTTTCTTAGGGAGTTCATTAATAGCTTGTTCAATTTCTTTTTCTAATATGGGTTTATTTAATGATTTTATTTCCTCTTCAGTTAACCTGGGCAGTTTGTATCTTTGTAAATATTCATCCATTTCATTTAGATTGTCAAATTTATTGGCATACAGTTGGGCAAAATATTTCCTAATTATTGCTTTAATTTCCACTTCATTGATGGTGACGTCACCCCTTTCACTTTTGATACTGGTAATTTGGTTTTCTTCTTTCTTTTTTTTAATCAAATTAACCAATATTTTATCTATTTTATTGGTTTTTTCATAAAACCAGCTCTTAGTTTTATTGATTAATTCTATAGTTTTTTTTGCTTTCAATCTTATTAATTTCTCCTTTAATTTTCAGGATCTCTAATTTAGTGTCTAATTGGGGATTTCTAATTTGTTCTTTTTCTAACTTTTTAAGTTGCATGCCCAGTTCATTAATCTCCTCTTTTTCTTTTTTATTCATGTAAGCATTTAGAGCTATAAATTTTCCCCTAAGCACTGCTTTGGCTGCATCCCATAGATTTTGGTATGTTGTCTCATTATTGTCATTCTCTTGGATAAAGTTATTGATTGTTTCTATGATTTCTTGTTTGGCCCATTCATTCTTTAGAATGAAATTATTTAGTTTCCAATTGATTTTCAGTCTACTTTTCCCTGGCTCTTTCTTACATGTAATTTTTATTGCATCATGATCTGAGAAGGATGCATTTACTATTTCTGCCTTTCTACATTTGACTATGATGTTTTTGTGCCCTAATACATGGTCAATTTTTGAAAATGTGCCATGTACTGCTGAGAAAAAGGTATATTCCTTTCTATCCCCATTCAATTTTCTCCAGACATCTATCATGTCTAACTTTTCTAGTAATCTATTCACCTCTTTCACTTCTTTCTTATTTATTTTTTGGCTAGATTTATCTAATTCTGAGAGGGGGGAGATTCAGATCCCCCACTAGTATAGTATTACTATCTAATTCCTCTTGTAACTCATTTAACTTCTCCTCTAAGAACTTGGATGCTATACCACTTGGCGCATACATATTTAATATTGATATTACTTCATTATCTATAGTACCTTTGTGTAAGATGTAATTTCCTTCCTTATCTCTTTTAATGAGATCTATTTTTGCCTGCACTTTGTCTGAGATAAGGATTGCTACCCCTGCCTTTTTTACTTTAGCTGAGGCATAATATATTCTGTCCAACCTTTTACCTTTACTCTGTGTGTATCTCTCTGCTTCAAATGTGTTTCTTGTAAACAGCATATTGTAGGGTTCTGGTTTTTAATCCACTCTGCAATTCACTTCCGTTTTATAGCAGAGTTCATCCCATTCACATTCACAGTTATTATTACTGACTGTCTATTCCCCTCCATTCTATTTACCTCCTTTGTACTTTTCCCCCCTTCTTTCACCCTATTCCTCCTCACCAACGTTTTACTTCTTACCCCTGCCTCCCCCGATCTGCCCTCCCTTTTTATCACCCCCCTCTCTTTTCTTTACCCTTTTCTCCCTTGCTTTTGTCCTCCCTTCTATCAGTCCCCCCCTTTCCCTTCCCCTTTTGTTTCCCTAAAGAATGAGTTAAATTTCTTTATCCCAATGAACGTATATGTTATTCCCTTTTTGAGTCAAATCTAATGAGAATAGGGTTGAAACCATGTTCCCCCCTCCTTTCTTTCCCTCTGTTTTAATAGGTTTTCTTCCACCTCTTCATATGATATAATTCATCCCATTCCACCTCCCCTTTCCTCTCCTCCCCATAGACTCCCTTTTTATCCCCTTAATTCTTTTGTATCATCACATCAAAGACAATTTATATTTATACCCTCTATATAAAGTCCTTCTCTCTGCCCAAATACATTTACAGTTCTTAAGAGTTATGAGTATTATCTTCCTGTGTAGAGATATAAACAGTTTAACCTAATAGGGTAACTTTTTTTCCCCTCTGTTTACCTTTTTAAACTTCTCTTGAGTCTTGTATGTTGAGATCAAATTTTCTATTCAGTTCTGGTCTTTTCACCAGGAAAGATTGAAAGTCCCCAATGTCATTAAATGTCCATCTTTTCCCCTGAAAGAAAATGCACATTTTTGCTGGGTAATAGATTCTTGGCTGCAATCCAAGCTCCTTTGCTTTCCGGAATATCATATTCCAAGCCTTGCGGTCCTTTAATGTTGAAGCTGCCAGGTCCTGAGCAATCCTGACTGTGGCTCCATGATATTTAAATTGCTTCTTTCTGGCTGCTTGGAGTATTTTCTCCTTCACCTGATAATTCTGGAATTTGGCTACAATATTCCTTGGAGTTTTCCTTTTGGGGTCTCTTTCAGGAGGTGATCGGTGCATTCTTTCAATGATGATTTTATCCTCTGATTCTATGATATCAGGGCAGTTCTCCTTAATAATTTCCTGGAATATGGTGTCTAGGTTCTTTTTCTGGTCATGGCTTTCAGGCAGTCCAATGATTCTCAAATTGTCTCTCCTCGATCTGTTTTCCAGATCAGTTGTCTTTCCAATGAGGTATTTCACATTTTCTTCTATTTTTTCATTTTTTTAATTCTGCTTGACTGATTCTTGGTGTCTCATGGATTCCTTATCTTCCAACTGTCCCACTTTAATTTTTAAGGCAATGTTTTCTTCAGTGAGATTATGCACCTTTTTTTTCCATTTGGCTAAGTGAATTTTTTAAGGTATTGTTTTCTTCAGTGAGATTATGCACCTTTTTTTCCATTTGGCCAAGTGAATTTTTTAAGGTATTATTTTCTTCAGTGAGATTATGCAGCTTTTTTTCCATTTGGCCAAATGAATTTTTTAAGGCTTTATTTTCTTCAGCTTCCTTTTCTAAGCTGCTGATTCTTTTTTCATAGTTTTTTTGTTTTGCTTTCATTTCTCCCCCCATTTTTTCTTCTACCTCTTGCAATTGATTTTTAAAATCCTTTTTGAGCTCTTCCAGGAAGGCTTTTTGTTCTTGCGACCAATTCACCTTCCCTTGTGAGGCTTCAGATGTAGCCAATTTGAGGCTATTGTCCTCATCTGAGTTTGTGTTGGCTTCTTCCCTATTGATACAGAAGCTCTCAATGGAGAGGGCTCTTTTTTGCTTCTTACTCATTATTGCAGCCTATTTATTTATTCTTTAAGTTGAGGTCTGCTCTAGGGGCACCAGGGTCCCTGTTTTGGGCTTCTTGTGCAGGTGTATAGGTGCTGTGTGACTGGGCTTTTACTCTGAGGCCTTTATGGTGTGTGGAGATGCCCCGCCCTGCACTTCCTGTCTGATTGTGCTCGGCCAGCCAGGCGCCAGACCCCGGCGTCTGATCCTGCAGTTCGTGGCCCTCTCGGCCGGTGCAGGTAGGTTTTTCCACTGTCCTTCTTGGCCACCAGATTTTTGAACCAGGTTCCGGGAGCCTCAGTTGTTTGGCTGTGGCCCGCAGCTCCTGCTGACTTGCCCCGACCCCCTCGGCGCTGGGTTGCTGCCCTGCGCTGGGCCTCCCTTTTGCCCGAGACAGACCGACCTTTTCCTGAAGTCTTCTAAATTATCTCTGGTTGGAGGACTGTGTCTCTCTGTCTCTTTGCAGGTTCTGTAGTTTCAGAATCTGTCCAGAGGCTTGATTTAATGTTCGTTTTGAGGGAACAGAAGGAGAGCTCAGGCAGCTTGCTGCTTCCTCTCCGCCATCTTCATCCTTACTTTTTTAACCCTATCTCTTCTCATAGGTCTGATTTACTTCTAAAAAACTACCTCTCTAATCCACATTCATTTAAAGAGTCTCTCCCTTATCCTCTTCCCTTGACTTCCTATTTCATAATCTATCCACCTCTCTCAGAATCTATTCCTTATGCTCTTTCCCTCCCATCCTACTGTTTGATTTACAGATCCTTCTAAAAGTTATTCCCTTCTGCTGTCCCTTTACTCTCCCATTTCTTTATAAATTTACAAGACCCTTCTAGATGTGGTACTCTCTTTTTAACCCAATCCATGAGAATAAGTTTCCAGCACTACCAGTCCTCCTCTACCCACACCTGTTTCCACTGAAACAATTATATTCACAACTAATTTGTATGAGATAATAACTCTGTTTTACCTCCCCCTACCAATTTTGTTTTTTAGAATCATCCCATCACACTCAACTCAATCCCATGCCTTCTATTTATGTATGTTCTTTCAAACTACCTAGGTAATGATAATGTTCATAAGAGTACAGATATTTTCCCCATATAAGAAGTAAACAGTTTGACCTTTTTGAATACCTTATAATTGGTCTCTACCTTATGTTTCTTTTGCATCATATATGTCAAAATTTCTGTTGAGTTCTGATCCTTTTGTCACAAATATCTGAAAGAATTGCAGTTCATTAAATGTACATTTTTATGTTAATACAGGATTATACTCAGTTTTACTAAATAAGTTATTCTTGGTTGCAAACCCAACTCTTCTGTTGTTTGAAATATAATGTTCCAAGTCCTTTGGTGTTTTAATGTAGAAGCTATTAGATCTTATGCTATCCTGATTGTAGTTCCACGGTATTTATTATTTTGTTTTTTTTCTTGTCACTTGTAGTATTTTCTCCTTAACCTGAAAACTTTGATAATTGGCTATAATGTTTCAATGAGTTTTCATCTTGGAGTCTCTTTCAGGTGGTGATATCTGGATTTTTCTATATCTATTTTACACTGTCATTCTAGAAATTCAGGGCAAATGTCTTAAAGATTTCTTGTAATATCATATCTAGATTCTTTTTTTAAAAATTCATAACTTCAGGTGGTACAACAATTCTTTTGTTATCTTTCCTTGATCTGTTTTAAATCAGTTGTCTTTCTAATGAGGTTTCACTTTTTATTCTATATTTTCATTCTTTTAATTTAAAAATATTACTTTTAAGTGTTTTATAATGTCATTAGGTTCTCCTTGACTAATTCTAGATTTTTTGTTTTGTTTTGGTTTTCAGGGCAATGAGAGTTAAGTGACTTGCCCAGGGTCACACAGCTAGTAAGTGTCAAGTGTCTGAGGTCGGATTTGAATTCGGGTCCTCCTGAATCCAGGACCAGTGCTTTATCCACTGTGCCACCTAGCTGCCCAAATCTTGTTTGTGTTTTTCGTTTGTTTGATTGTTTTTCATTTTGTTTTTGTTGTGAGGCAGATGGGGGTTAAGTGACTTGCCCACGGTCACACAGCTAGTAGGTGTCAAGTGTCTGTGGCTGCATTTGAACTCAGGTCCACCTGACCCCAGGGCTTGTGCTCTACCCACTGTACCACCTAACTGTCCCCAACCCCAAATTCTTGTTTTTGAGATATTATTTTCTTCCTTATGATTTTTGGTTTCTTTTTCTAATTGATTTACTTTCTGCCCTTGATTTCCTAGGATTGTCCTTATTTTTTTTCTAAGTTTTCCTCAATTTGTCTTATAGGTTTTTTGAAGTTCTTTGTAAACTATTCCAAGAACTATTTTTAGGCCTGTTAACATTTGACATTTTTCTTTAAATTAGTATTGGCTTTTTTAACTTCCCCATCTTCTGATTTTGAATCCATAACTTCTTTATCCCAATAGTAGCTCTCTATGGTTTGCTTCTTTCTTTGTGGCTTTGTTATTGTTGTTATCATTATCATCATTATTATTAATTGTGCAGCTTATTATTACAGTCAGGTTCCAGTCCCAAGATAGATATGAGGGGTGATGCCTCAAGCTTCAAGTTTCTTGTAATGTTTTTTTTTTTTGTTTTTTTCTAACTACTGTTTGGGAGCCTGACATCAGGCTTTCTGCCCCTGAGCCATGCCTAAATCATACAGTCACTGTCACTACAAATGCTTTTGCTCCCTGCTGTTCCTCCTGTGGCTGAAACTTCAGCTCAGCCCTCTGTCCTGGAAATGTAACCAAAAAATTATACTCTCCTGCAAGTGGCCACAGGTAGTAGGGTTGCTGCTTCTCTACTACCACATTCAGCAGGAATGAGCTTGCTTCTCTTTTCCCATAGAAGGAACCCAGGACCACGTCTGGTAAGCACAACTCCACCTGCTGTCTAGAAACAATGGAAAGTTTTTCAATTTTCTCTACTTCAGCTCTCCAACTCCTATACTGTTTGAGAGGTGAAAGTTCCTGAAGCTGAGACTGCCTTCTGACCTAGCTGTCCCTAGGACTTCTTGTTTCTTCAGCTAGTCTGCCCTGAGGTATTTATACTTCATTGGGCTATACCTTTTCCCCTAAAGGTCTGGTCTTTAGTAATATCCTTTACATTGTCTTTGGAAGACAACTGCTTTACCCCAACTTTTAATTATTTCTGCTTCTCTAAGTTCCCTTTGAGGTTATGTTCTGTCTTTTTTTCAGAAGGAAATTTGGAGAGTCTGTTATTTTCTGTCCTACTCTACTATCTTCCCCAAAATCCTCTCCCTGTTTTATTTAAGGGATAACTCTCTAATTGAGCCTCCAGGAAGGATATATTGAAAAATAGAAGTAAAGAAAAAAGGTCTATTTAAGACATCCTGAGTTTGAAATACTTATGAAAATATCCACTGAGAACTATCCAATAGACAGTTATTGATTAAAAGTGAAATGGAGAAAGAGAAAGGCAGAGACTAAACATTTACTAAGCATCTACTATGTGTGAGGTGCTGTATTAAATGGTTCACAAATCTATCTATTTGAGATTATTTGATCCTCACAATAACCCCAGTATTACAATTGAGTAAACTGAAGCAGATAGAAATTAAGTGTCTTTTCCAGGAAAACACCACTATTAAGTAACTAAGGCTGAATTTGACCTCAGGTCTTTCTGTTCCTAATCCCAGAGCTCTATCCATTGTGCATCTTCTGTGCCTAACCAAAGAATCTCTGATGTTCAAGAGAGAAACTAGTGCTGGATATATAAATCTCAGATTCATCTGAATAGACATGAAAGCAGTCAGAGCTAATCATAATACTAGAATGTGTAGAGAGAGAAGAGAGCCTTAAATAAAGCCGTAAGGTATGCCTACCTTAATGTAATCCCTATTTAAGATACAGTATGATGACAAAATATACTGAGGAACAATCTAACAGGTAGGGGAAGGGAAAAAAAGAGGATGCTGTCATGAAAATTTGAGGGGAGAGTGGTCAAACAGTATAAATGCTAAAAACATTTCAGCAATGTAGTTAGCTATTTGATTCTTTTAACTTTTTCCTGGGTTTGCCATAAAAAGTGGGGTCAAATATTGTCTTCAGAGATTATTTATATAACCAGTCATGACTCTTTACTTTAAGGCTCCTAGACAGCACTTAAAGTTTAGCAGAAAAGTTTATATATTGGTCCTTTGAAAATGCCTTTTCTGTCTGCATATATTTATCATGAAATTTAATCCAGATAGCCAAACTGTTTCCATTCTAATATTTATTTCATTTGAATCAAGATGCAGATTTCATTTATTTTCTGCTAATAGTTAAGTTTTTGTATGTGAAAAAACAACAACACATGAGGACTATGATGAGTTGAAGAATTTATCTGGGGGCAATACAAGGTTATAATTGTATTCTTTGCCTGATTTATTTCAGTTTTGCTTCTTCAACACTTGTTTTGTGGTCAACAAGGCAGCTATCAATCATTAAGCAAATAGAGTGGAGCTTCCCATCACAATTATAGCCGGGTCAGAAGTATCTCATACATTACTATTTTCTCTGGAGAGAAGCTGTCAGTTTTCACTTTAATTCCAGGACTTCTATGAAAGATCACTTTAATTATAAGACTTTTGACATGGCATTTATGTTGTCATTCAGGGTGATGGATTCACATTGCTGAGTTGTCAATCCAAAACTATATAAAATGTATTTTAATATATAGTTTTATTAACTGTTTCTTATGCTGGCAGATATGACATATGCTACAAATATTGCTCCATAAAAGATGTATGGCACGCATAATGTTGTATCATTTATCTTTCAGGTATGGAGGAAAAACCAAATAGGAATAAATGAAAATTTTCATGAAAAAGAAAGAACAGGATAACATGACAGGAATTATTTTGGTTTATAATTCTATCAACTCCAATTTATACCAACTGTGGTATAAGAACCACACCTTAGAAACCTGCTGTCAACAGTGGAACCCTTATCCTGACATCAGGGAAGTATATTACTCAATAGTCTTCAAAAGTTAGAAGCAGTCCCTTGGTGGTAACTGTATCAATGAATTTCCATGACTTCTTTCTCCCAGATACATCCAGACTGGCAAGAGGTTTTCCAGGGCTACTGATCTTCCATATAATATCAGGAGAAAGCATTTTCTAGTCTAGACTTAACTAGGAGAAAAAAAAAAGTCATGGGGAATCCTTGAAACAGCTGGGATGTTAGCAGATCTCCAGCAATGGCAGAAAGATGGAATTAAAAGTAATGGTATTGGGATAGTCACATTCTATGTCAGGAACCTGGTATAAAGGGACAAAAACAAAATACCTTACATTTTATTGGGAAAATAATACCCATACATGTACAAAGTAAAAAAAAAGTTAAAATTGTAGCATGGGAGATCAGTCTAATATGCCTGAATAGTAATATTGTCCCCAGTTTACTGCTGAAAACATTTCTCATACAAGAAACCCTGTCGTTTATAGTGTCTATCCATGTCTTTCCCAAAGTAGGGTCATACAATAGAATGGCCAGTGCCTGAACTAAATAAGCATATCTAAAAATTGAATAAAAAAGAGCTTATTTCTCTCCCTCTAGGAGCACAAAAAAACTATTGAGAGTCAATGACTTGGAGGCTGGAATCTTTTTTAAAACATATATATTGATATAATTTCATTAATATGGTTATCTCCACTTATACAAATTGCAACCATTTTAAGCTTTAGATAGGCTGTAAGGTCCAAAAACATGTAATCAGGTAATATATCCTGCTGCTGCTGTGCATCTCCATAATTAATTAGATCTTCTAGAGAACACCTTTAATATCTACCAGTATTACCTTTGGGCAACTAGGTGGCTCAGTGGATAGAGTATTGAGCCTAAAGTCTAGAAGACTCATTTTCCTTTGTTCCAATATGGCCTCATATACTTGCTAACTATGTGACCTTAGACAAGTCACTTAACCTTGTTGCCTGAGTTAATTGATTTGTAAAATGAGCTGGAGAAGGAAATGGAAAACGATTCTGGTATTTCTCCCAAGAAAACCCCAAATGGAGTCACAAAAAGTAAGACTTGACTGAAATGACAGAACAACAACATAACCTTTGAGAGCCCAAGGTGTTTCCACACAATGATGATGCACTATTAGAAGTCTTGGAAGCTTTCAAAAGTTATTAATTATTTTAAAATCTGAGTAAAAATGATGTTCAGCAGCATATATTTTCCTACTTGGTGGGTGTGAATTCTGATAATTCTAAGAAATTATAAACCCAAATGCAATGGAATGAATATGGCAACAGTAACAGATTTCTAAGACCTAGATTTTTAATTTGTATATCAATTCCAGAAAACAAGTTTTTAATCTCTCCCATGATACTTCCTGAAAGTTTCATTCTTATACCTATAGTTTATATATCTTTTACATGCTATGTCAAAAATACATAGTATGTATAAACAGATTATAATTTGTGTTTTATACATACTATGTTGTAACTTAAGTGTACATCTTTTACCATCTTAGTGGAATGTAAGCTTTAGGAGAGTAGAAACAGTTATAATTTTGATTTTGCATCCCCAACCCCTAACAAAGTATTTTTTATGTGAGCGGCCATAACAAAATATTTGTTCAATTAAATTGAATTTTTAATACTCTCAGAGTAATTATCCTTTTTAGCCTAACAATTGCACACATGGAAAATGAAAATGGAAATATTTAGTAGAGAGGCTAATTCCTTTCTCAACCTATAAAATGAAAAGTTTTGTCTAGCTGGATCCTAGTTTCTCTTAAAGTTCTGAAATCCATTAAACTATGACCTAAATCTCCAGGTTCTCTAGCCTACTTCCTAGACTTAAAAAGGGGAATCAAGATGATTTTGTTGGTAAATTTTCATAAGAAGGAAAGCTATGGTGAGGCATCATCTTTTTATGTCAAACAACTTTCCTCGGTCTGCCAGAAATCTCATTTAACCTCTAGAAGTGACCTGTCTTTTTCTGGCAGGAAGAAGATGCAGATTTTTATATGAAAAAAAGCTAAAAATCAATTCTTAATGTTTATTTATGTTGGCCTAACATGTGAGAAATGTCAAGTATCAGCATTTCCACAAAAATAGAAGTGTTATGTAAAATCTCTATGGCATCTGGATGGTGACAGCCTCTAGTTTTCTATAACCAACCCAGTTTTATTTGAACACGATCCACACATACATATAAGTTTAAAGGATGAATGTCAATCTATTCTATTTCTGAAGCAATAAAAATAGGAGGTAAGATAACTAGGTAAATTCCCTATTATGTGATGAGAAAGATTAAGGGGTGTAGAGAAAAAGAAAATAGAAACATATTTTATTGTTCTATCCTAAATTAAAAAGACCATAACATTTATAATAAAACTGTGGGGGGGGGAGGTGGGAATGTATACAAATATTCTCATCATTTTGAATATTACTAGGTAGATAGAGAATTTAAAAAAAAATAAAGTTATTTCACTACCTAATGCAATCCTGCTCTTATTAATAGAAAAGAATAGGGCGTTATTTAGTGTAAAGAATTGTTATTTGAGGTTTTTATGCCTCAGTGCGCACTGGCCTGGGGCTCTGCAAACCACACAGTGCTCCACCTACTGGTTGTAGGCTTTGCCAGGGCTCTGGCACCTGAAGTCATCACCACTTGCCAACGCCTACATGGGCCTGGCAAAATTATAATGATTGGAAGCCTAGTGAGGGCAGTCTTGTGACTGTCAGAGGGGCCATCCCATTGGCTGGGGCTGTGTGGGATGTTTCTAGGTTTGGGGGAGGAGTATTGGCCATTCTAGGTGGAAGCTGGAAAGAGACTGGCGTTCTGCTGTGTATTTTCAGCTGATTCCTGGACAGCGGTATTTTTTCAGGTATTATAATTTCCCTTTCCCCATTTTATTTCCTTTCCCTTGATCCTACTGATCCTGTTTGTGGTTTTTTTTTAAGTTCATTCTTGTTAAAATAAATCTTGTTCTGTTTTGAGGGAGGCTGCCGGTCTCCTTCCTTGCCCCAATATTGTGGCAAGCCACTTAGCTAGCACTCCCCAATTAAAAATTGGTCCCCATGCTAGTCTCATATTTAAACTGGTGTTTATGTAACTTTATTCCATATCTGGTAGTACCTGGGAAGTGCAAAACTGTCTTTCGTTTTAAGAGAATGAACACATTTGTATTCCTCGACATCTCCTTTTCATTTCATCTATATAGGGAATGGTGATTTGCCCAAATTTAATCAGTGTCAAGCTTCTATCCTACTGTAAATTTCCACTTCCTCAACCATAACTATATGACCTTGACACACAAATGCAGAAACAGACAAAACATCCTCAGCTGTATACAATGTTTTACTTGTGGCATAAAATCAATCAAAGTAATAAGCAATGCATAACAAAAGATCTGCTGCTTGACTATACCCCTAAAGCTATTTCCAAAACTAGACAGTTTACAGGAAGTGCCCAGGATGCTTTCAATTCATTTGTCTAAGAAAATTCATAGTACAGTGGCCTTAGCCCCAACGGCTGCTAGTCCTGTGTATATGGATAATACAATTGATTTTTCACAAATATCCAGTAGGTCTAGCCTTTATAAGGATACTCAGCAATTCAGGACAGAAACTATTGGCTGTTTCTCAGAAGCATTTTGCATTGGTTAAATATGGAGTGCTTTTTCATTACTTATCCTATCCCTAGTATAGACCCTTTTCCTTCATAATTGAAATGTTAATATCCATTTATGAAAGACACTGCATTCAATGATATACCCAATAAGGTGAAGAATGCCATCATTAAGTCACCTTGATATCCCTCTCCCTTTAACCATTATACTTCTTTTAATTGCCATGTCTTAACACTTTCAAAATATTTCCTTAAAATAATGCTGTGAGGTAGGTGGATCAAGAATTGAGATCTTTATTTTATAGATGAGTAAAATGAATCTCAAATACATTAAATGCCTTACTTGCTCCATGTCATATGCATGAATGAAATGAAGGATCTAGGACTCAAACCCAGCTCTCCTGAATGCATATCATATCATTGTTACAATACAAAATGCTGCCTTCAATAAACTCTTTGAATTGTTCCCATTTCTATCACACTTGTTATATTCTTTTTTTTTCCCCCCAGGGCAATGGGGGTCAAATGACTTGCTCATGTTCACACAGCTAGCAATTGTCAAGTATCTGAGGCTGGATTTGAACTCAGGTTCTTCTGAATCCAAGGCTGGTGCTTTATCTACTGCAGCACCTAGCTGCCCCACACTTGTTATATTCTTAAATCTAAGATTGAAGGAGATCTTCCACTGGAAGCAAGTTAACAAATTAATGAATATAGAGAATCCTGGAACTCACTAAGTGTCCAGAGTAAGCTGGAGATATAGAGGAACTCATAATCTCTTTCATATCTGTATGTTCAACTTATTCCTAGAGTTTCCTTCCTTCATGGTCTTAAAAAGAGGTTTGAATTCTGAATGCCTTTTTGCTTGACAACAGAGAACCAAAGGACCCAAAAAGGCTGAAGAACCTCTTCTCTCCCATTCTATCTAATTCTACTCCAACTGTCATGCAGGAATGGAGAACTGATCTACAGCACTGAAGAGAAAGTCCCATACCAATAGGCTTTGTTTGAGACTCAGGTTATGATATTAATTGATATTTATTGTTTATGTTGTATTATTGTGGAGATTTATTTTCAGTCTGAGTTTCATTGAAATGGTCACTGAGATTCCTTCTGAAAAATTCAGTGATTCTTCTCCATATTTCATCTTTAATTTGATTTATTTCAACAAGTAGTTATTAGGTACCAGTGGTAGCTAAGGTACTCATTTTGTACTTGAGGATAAAATGACATTGTTTGTACTAATGGAGCCCACATTTTGTTGGGTGATAAACATACATACAGAGTAGGAAATGCGATAGAATCTGGGATTGGAGAAACCAATAATAATTAGGGCCTTTTTAGTGGAAATGGCACTGACACTGAACTTTAAACACACACACACACACACACACACACACACACACACACACCTCTAAAAATTCTGAGAGGTAGAGAAGATATACTAGTACAGATAGAGATGTAGATGGCTGGATCCATGACCCAAAAGAAAAGTTTAAGAGCTCCTGTCCTAAAAGCAATTTGGAACCACTCAACTTTCTTTTTTTTTTTTTTTTAATTTTTTTTTTTTTTTTGGTGAGGCAATTAGGGTTAAGTGACTTGCCCAGGGTCACACAGCTAATAAATGTTAAGTGTCTGAGGCCGGATTTGAACTCAGGTACTCCTGAATCCAGGGCCGGTGCTCTACCCACTGCGCCACCTAGCTGCCCCTACCACTCAACTTTCTTGACAGGTAGTCCTATCTATGAACTGAACCAGAGATTATATAACCTGTAAGAGATATATATATATATATATATATATATATATATATATATATATATATATATATATATATATACACACACATATATATAAGCAGTGGTACTGAGAATGAAATCCAGATGTCTTGTGCCCTACATCTGTATTACTTCCAGCACACTATGTTCATCGAAGCTCATGTTAAAGGGGATAAAACCATGGTATGGGGGAGCCCACCAGAACTCTCTGGTTCTTAATAATTTAGATTAATTATAAATTGTAGGCATGACTAGAAGGAAGGTTTGATTTTAGTCCTAGGGACAAGCTAAACAGAAAAAACAACAAACAAAAACCATGAAACTTATACTGTCATTGCAGTATCCAAGATCCAAAATAAACCTTCTAAAATGACTAGCTGTTCTGCCTTTCACCAAATATTTCAAATTGCTTTTATTACTAAAAGAGAGTTTCTTGCCATTTGCACATACTAGTCTATTTCTCAGCTAGACAGATCCTTAGGACAATGTCATTGTTCTAGTAGGAAAAAAAAGAGACATTTAGAAATCATATCCAAACAAGTTATACTTATTTCATTTAAGGAGTTAAATGACCCATGAGAAATATGATTAAATGAAATAATTTACAATGACATATACATATATATATATGTGTGTGTGTGTGTGTATATATATATACACACATATATACATACAGACATATATATGTGTGTGTGTATATATATACACACATATATACATACATACATATATATGTGTGTGTATATATATATATATATATATATATATATATATATATATATATGTATGTATGTATGTATGTATGACCATGCCTATAAATATGTGTACATGTACAGAACTATGCAGGTACCTATACATGCAAATGCATATGTATGTGTGCATATGTGTGTATTTATACACATGCATACTTACACGCATGTATACACATGTAAATATAGGTACAACTATATGCTTGCATACATATACACACATGCATATTTTTATTTTATATAATATTTCAGGTTGATAGTATCTGGAGGGAGATGGAACTTGGTTGTCACAACGAACTACAATTCATGTAGGCACCTATGTTATAGCTTGTAGTTTTAGAAGACTATCTAGAGCACTGTGAAATGCCTGAAGTCACATAACCAGTATGTGTTGGGTTAGTTCTTAAATACAGGCCATCCCCTTGTAAAGGCTGGCCCTTTACCTACTATGGCACTTTGTTTCTGCTCTCTGAGGTAAATGTTTTCAAAATTTGAAAAGTTAATATGCACTCAGTTAATGAATGATGGACAGTGTCCCTTTCACAGCTATTAGGGGGCATAATTTTTTCCTAGTCTAATTACTCTGTTACCCATGCGGCTTCACTTTCTTTTAGTATGCAGGTAACTGAAGGAGAGAATTGTTTATGATTTCTTGATTACTTTGGGAGGAAGAGCTGAAATGTTGTTGACACTTTTAATTCCAGATTCTGAATGGCAATAAAGCTCGTGGCTGGTTTTATCATAAATGGCAATATCAAGCATGCCCATAGAGAAATTACACATGGTACAAATGAACTGCTAATTTATTTCCTAATGTACTACATTCTCTGATCCCATCTGTGAGGACAATAAGTCCATCAACTAATCGTAAGAGGCTTCTCTGAAGGAAAAGAAAAGAAAATATGCTGAAAATTTACCCACCTCAATGTCATAGGGCAATTAAATCAAAGTTCATTAGAAGAAGAGTTTCAGAAACATTTAAACATATTAAATGTGCAAAATTTCTTGCTTTTTCTTACAAAATTCCATCCTTTGGGGGGGGGGGCAGGTTTTTGGTTTTTTTACTATTTCCAAAAGAAAAAGAAGAAGAAGAACAACAACAACAGCAACTACTGATATTGCTACTACTACCACAACTAAAACAACAACTACTGAAATAACTACTAAAATTAATTATCTGAAATAAAAAAGGAATCTGAGAACAAAGTTACTGAGCCATCTATAATCATAATTTGCAAAGATAGTATTTGCATATCAGACTAGGTCACCTGATTCTTCATATGTATGAGACAAAAAATGAGTTACACAGCTAATTTTTGTAAGAGAGAAGGAATAACAAAGACAGAAACTTGCTTTGAACATAATTCACCTGACTAGTTAGTTTCTGCTAGGCTTTCTTAATCCTACCCAGAAGTCCTTGCCTTACAGGTAGTACCTTTTGTAGCCAGAAAGCAAACAGAAAGAACAACTTGTAGTCAGGAGTTATCAGTCACCATCCATCTTACTCAACTTAGATTCTAGCTCAAGGAAAAAAAAAATATCCATTAAGACTAGAAAGAGGAACTTAACCTCAGGCTAACCTTTCTCCAGCTTCCAGAAAAGGGAATTTAGCTTCTGGTCAGTCCCTCTTTTCTGTCAAAAAGGGGAACTTAGGCTCTGGTCAAACTCCTCTTGCTACTAAAAATGGGGAATTGACCTTAAAAAACTTATAATCTTATGATTATTTTATTCTTCTAAATTATCTGCTACTAACTGATAAAGTCTTATGATGCTATCTATTCACTAAATTTATAGGTAATCTAGATTTAAGAGACTATTTATGTTAGTCAGGCTTAGCTGTTAGGGCTAGTTTTTCCTGAAGGAAACTTTACTAATAATTTTCTTTTCACAGCAGCTTTCATTTATATAGATAGCTATAATGTTTTAAGGTTTGCAAACCATTGCCCACACTCTCCCATTTGAAATTTATTTTGTTTATCAGTGGCAAAGAGTAGTCCATAATCTTCCCATTTAACTAATCTACATTGCAGTAGGACTTTGTGCCTTGACAATTTTTGAAAATTTCATCACAACATTAATTTTGTTCTACTAACATTTTGAAATATTTTCTTTATTCACTATTTTATTTTTGTCTTATGTATGGTCTAATATTACAACGATCTAATATTAAATTCATAATAGCATAGGATCTCAAAAAAGCTTCATCATTGGTCAATTTACTACCTAAACCCTATGCATTTTTTAACCATTAAGGTTGAAATAGTCTTCCTGTTTCTCTCTGGTTATTCAGTTCAAACCGGTTTGCTGTTTTTGTTATGAGTAAATGTTAGATGATGGTTCTTTTGAGTGGAACAGACTAATTATGAAAATAGGACTTGGTCATGTGCAATAAACAGTATTTGGCTTTTTTTAAACATCCTCAATCCATTTATATGTATGAATCAATTTTCAAAGTCCATTTTTTTCTCTGTGTCAAATTAAAAATCTAAAATATTTTTGTTTACTTGTACTTTTAAATTTCCTTTTGTTTATTTGCTTGTTAGTTGTTTTGCTTTGCAAGGAAGATTCCATATTTCATCCAGGCTGTAAGTGCAATCACCACTCATGGGCTTGATCCCACCACTGATCATCATAAGAATTTTACCCTGCTCATTTCTAAACTGAGTTGGTTCACTTCTCCTTATTTAGCCTGTTCATCCCCCACTCCCAAGAACACGATGAATGTTTGTTTGTTGTTTGGATTCAAATGCTTATTGTGGGAAAACCAATGCTAGATAGAAGCAGCTGGAAGTATAAACCTTAGACAAGACATTGGGCCTCTGTGCCCATAGAGCTGTCAGTCAAGGAAATCCTTTTCTTTTTATGTGTTCCTGTTAGAAGTCATTATAGTAGTATGATGAATAGATGTGGGGCCTGTTTGTTTTGAGTACTAAAAACCATGTTATGACTACAATTTTATACTAAAATATTTTGCTACAATATAGCCCACTCCCTGGTAATTTGGCTCCATAGGAAAGCAAATGACATTTTAATGCTATGTAATAGCATTTAAAAAACAAAATAAAACAAAACATCACTTATGTTAGGCTAGCCTTTGTCCTCAATATTTTTTATTTCTGCTTCTACCTGACCACATCTATGATATTCCATTCCTATTCATCTCTATGTTAAAAAGTTCAATAGCCCTTGCTTATGTAGAAAAGACTTGCTCTGATGCTTCACTTGCTGTGGCATCAGAGATTTGAAAATTCAGAAATATTTAGAGAGACTCTGACCTTTTCCTATATAATACATATAACTCATCTCATTGAGTACCCCGGTTGTGTTTTTCCTTTGACCTTGAGATGGAAGAATGGGCTGCCTTCATGTGTAGATTTTCCTGACTTGTGGATTTGTTGATTACTTTCTCAGGCAGAAACTTTCATTCCTTGTCCTTACCACTATGCCCCCTGAACCAAGTATCTCTTTAAGCCTTCTTTTGTCTCAAAACACATTATATAAAAGGCCTTCTAGTTATAAAAAATGCTGTGTGCATAGTTATATTTTTACTGCATATTTATCTAGTTACTGTATAGATGAACATATGCATTAATATAATATAAATTATATGTGTGTGTATAAAATAAGCAATGCACATACACACAAACCCTCCTTTTCTACTAGCTCCTTTTCTACTATTTAAAAACATTCCTATTTCTCCCCATACTCTTTACTAGACTCTTTCATCCCCACTATTGTCTTCTATCTCATCTTCCCTTCATAGTTAAACTCATTTAAAAGGTATTCTAACATGGAAGCATCAATTAATCTCTCCTCTAACTCTCTTCTTAACAACTTACAATATGGCTTCTGACCTTATTGTACTGAAATGCTCTCTCCAAACTTACTAATGATCTCTTAGTTGTGAAATCCATTAGCCTTTTCTCAAACCTTATTGTCCTTGATGTTTCAACCTTTGACATTGTTCATCCCTCACTCCTCTTTGATGCTCTTATAAAAGGGCACCATTCTCTCCTGGTTTTCTTCCTCTTACCCATCTGAACTGGTTTTTTGTCTCTTTTACTGGATCCTTCTCTAGATGATGCCCTTTTGCTAGAACTGTCTCATGGGATTCTAGACTAGGCCTTCTTCTCTTCTCCCTCTACAATATTTACCTGTTGATCTCATGAGTTTAAATACTTGAATTTTAATGTTTTCTCTACACTGAGGATTCTTAAGTTTGTCTTTCTTGCCCCAATCTTTCTGCCAACTTCCAATCTCATTTCTCCAACTGCCTTTCAGACATCTCAAACTCTATGTTTAGCAGACATCTTAAATTCATCATGTCTAAAACAGAACTCATTCTCTTTTGCCCTAATATATTTTCTCTATCAAACTCCCTGTTATTATAGAAGGCAATGCTATCCTCCCAGTTCTTTGGATTTACAACCCAATAGTAATGATATATCCTATCTTTCACCGTCTCCTCCCCCATCCCCAAAGGCCTTTCAGTTTCACCTTTACAACATATCTTGATTCTTTCCCCGTCTCTCCTATGACACTGCCACCACTCTACTTCAGACACTCATCACCTCATGTTTTAATTATTGCAAAGGTTGTTGGTGTGTTTGCCTGGATCAAGTATTCCCCTACTTCAATTTATCCTCCAATCAGTCACCAAACCGATTTTCCTAGATATAGGTCCAATCAAGTCATCTACATTTCCCCATTCAATAAAGTCCAGTGGCTTCCTTTTACCTTCAGGAAGAAATATAAAATGTTTTGTTCAGTGTTCAAAGACCTTCATAATATAGCACTCTCTTTTCTTTTCAGTCTTCTTACACCTTATCCCCAACATGTTCTCTATGATCAAGTGACACTAGCTTACTGGCTTTTTCCTGAGAACAAAATACTTCATCTCTAGGCTCTAGGTATTGCCTCTGGATATTCCCTATGACAAGGATTTTCCCCCTTCTCTGTAAGCACTTTATTTTGGATCCCAAGTGCTTAGCACAATGCCTGATACATAGCAGGAGCTTAATAAGTATTTATTTATTGATTGAAGTACATCTACACACAAACACAATGTGAGTGCATGTGCATGTGTATAAGTGGTGAGATGGATAGAGTGCCTGGCCTGAAGTGAGGAGGATTAATCTTCCTCAGTTTCAGTCTGGCCTCAGTCACTTACTAGCTGTGTAACCCTGGGCAAGTCACTTAATCCAGTTTACCTCAGTTTCCACATCTGTAAAATTAGCTGGAGAAGGATCTTTTCCAAGAAAACCATAATAGGACTCATCATGAGTTGGGCATGACTGAAATGACAGAACAACATATACATATATAGACACAAACTCACAATACATATATACAAATGTATACATGCATATGATCATATATATGTATATATACACAGTATACTAGATATTATAATATATAATAGTATATATTATATAATATACATTGTGTTATATATACACATTTATTATATATAGTGTATTTAAATACAATTATCTTTCTGTCTCTCTCTGTATGTCTGTCTCTCTTATATATGTATGTCCCATTTTGTACCATGGGTTTATCACAACTGTTTCAAGTGATGGAGAGTATATATATATATAAATATATATGTATATATATATATACACACACACACACATATATATATATATACATATATATGTATATATGTGTGTGTGCATGTGTCTATGTATTTATATATATATGTGTATGTATGTGTATATATATGTATATGTATATGTGTGTGTGTGTATATATATATATATATATATATATCATGACTTATTAAACTTTTTCTATTCATGATGTCTTTTCACCCAATTAATTTTTATGTGACCCCAGATATATAGATATATAAAATAGGTATACATAACCTTTTGTTTTTCCCTTTGGGGCAATGAGGGTTAAGTGAATTACCCAGGGTCACACAGCTTGTAAGTGTCAAGTGTCTAAGATCAGATTTGAATTCAGGTCCTCCTGAATCCAGGGCCAGTGTTTTATCCACTATGCCACCTACCTGCCCCCTATACCAAACCTTTTACTCCTGCCAATATTTTGTGACCCCCACATTCAGTTACATGAATCCATGTGGAGTTGTGACTTGCACTTTAAGTAGTTTTGGTATATATTGTCATGAGTATTCTAAAATCATGATTAGTCATTCAATTATTTAGATTTTTTAAATATTCTGTCATTTTTTGTCTTTATGATAGTCTTGTTATTTTAAAAATAGTCCTTCTTGCTTGCCATTTAACTCTGAATCAATTCATAGAAGATGTCCTAGAGGTCTGAAATCATCCATTTTATCATTTCTTGTAGCATGATTCCATCACACCCATGTGCATTAACCTGTGAACCATTCTGCATCCCTTTGTAGACATCCTCTCAATTTCCAATCAGACAGTGAAAGGAAAAAGATCAATAATGAATGCCTTGAGTACTTTGCTTTCTATTGCCTTATTAAAACTTTTATCAACTATAATCATTAGGATAAGAAATAACTCTGTAATTTATAGTAAAAACATTGTCCTAGGTTAAAACAAAAGAAAACAAACAAACAACAACACTAAAACTCTGTGTAACCAAATTATGATGTAATCCCAGGGCAATCCCTATGTTTGTTAGAATCAGAAATGACACATAATTATTATAAAGTGCATATGTGCCCATAATAACCATACCTATATATTCATCTTTATGTTAAAATGACAAAATTAGAAAGTCCTGCAAAGGTCTAATTGAGACATCATGAAAAGTACAAAGTTAGGACATCACAAAGTTAGTACACAGTAACCTGTAAAATGCAATCCTGCATGAATCAACTTCTACAAGTCATTGTTCTACCATATATGAATAAAGGAACCATTAAATAACTGAATTCTGTATCTTGGGATCTCAGACTATACTGTATGGACTGTAGACCTCACCTCTGTATCTACATAAAGGTTGCTTTCTTTACCCAGAGAGGATTCTCAGATGTTCTTTTATCTTTTTTACAACTATCAATAAAGAAGGAATAATTTTATCTGGAACTTGAAGGAAGCTGGGAGTTAGATTTGAGCAGGAATATAATTCTAGGCATTATGGGCAGCTATTAAAAATGCCTAGTCAGGAGATGAGCTACTTTGTTGAAGCAACAGCAACAGTGCAGCAGATTAAAAATTACCTGGGGGGAAAGGAGTGGGTAATGTGTAAGAAAATTTAAAATTGGGTGGAGGACAAGTTGGGAATGGCTTTGAAGGCTAAACAGGGCATTTCATCTTTGATCTTCAATGTCATAGGGAATAACTAGATTTGATTAATTGCAGGGGGGTTGGGGAGAATACATGTTAAAACCTGAACTTTGATAGTTGAGTGAAAAGACTAGAGAAAAGAATGACACAGCAGGTAGATCAACAAGCAGCCTGCTATAGTCAAGGCCTGACATAATAAGGGCTTCCACCAGCATGGTGGCAGTGTCTGAGGAGAAAATGGGCGGGTAAATATTTGGGAGCTGTGATAAAGGTAAAATCAACAGGACTTGACAGAAAAATTGTATAGGTGAGTGTGAGAAAGAATGAGGGCTTTGGTTACCAACCAAAGGGTTGTATATGTGATTCTGGAGGTGATATGGAGACAGTGAAATTAATTGAATAAGGGGTAGCATGGTCAGATATACTCTGTATAAAAAAAAAAAATCTGACAGATGAGTAGATAATAGAATGAAGTATGGAGAGACAAGGCCAGAAAACCAAACAAAAAGTTATAAAAATAGGGCCGGTATAAAGTGATAAGGACCTGTGCTATCCTGGTGGAAGTTTAAGAGGAAAGATGTTGGTTTCTGTCCTTTATTTTCAGAAAGGACCAATGGCATTATAGGGTGATGTCTTAACTTGGACATGATTTGGTATTCAGTGAGACAGAGAGTTGCACAAAGTTGTTAGCTTCATTTTTTTCTTCCAGAGTTATCAAAGTCAAATGGTATGACAAAGGTCAACATAACTGGCAATAACCTGGGATAGAGTCAATGGCCTTGGCCTCTTTGAAATCTGATCAAGCTCTCTGCCTGCTTTAGACACCCTCATGGCCATTGGAACAAATTCTTCTCATTCACCCATTCTTCAGGAGGAAATCTTCACATGCTTCTGTAGACTTTCAATTTGTTTTAGCCCATCTGCAGAAATGGTTTTACTGGGAGTGTGGCTGCTATGCCTGTTATACCTTGACATGAGAAGTAAGTCCCAGGTAGACACCAAATTGGATGAGCAGCTCAGAGTTGCTAGTCCTCCTTAGGCACCCCATACACCCCAAGACAAAAGTACATATGAGAGGTATTTGTGAATGACATTGTGAAGGTAAAATGACTTGGCAACAGACTGGATGCAGAGAATGAGGGAGCATGAGAAATCAAGGATGACATATAAATTATAAACCTGGGTGACTGGGAAGTCAGTCTTAATAGAAATAAAGATCTGATGGGGGAAAGATTTGGAAAAAAAGATAATGTGTTTAATTTGTGTTAGGTTGAATTAAAAATATCTATATAACATCTAATTCAAGATGTCAGCAACACAGATAAAGATGTAAGAGTAGAGGTCAACAGAAAGATTAGGGATGACTTTAACAATTTAAGAGAGATTAGCGTAAAGATGATTATTGAATCCAAGGGAGCTGATGAGATCACCAAGTGAAAAAGTATACTGAAAGAGAAGAGGCTCAGGACAAAACTCTGTGGCATACTCATTGGTGTTGTCTATGACCCAGATGAAGATCCAGCAAAGGAGAATGAGAAAGATCACTTAGGTAGGAGAACCAGGAGAATAGGAACAGCATGAAGATTCAGAGAGAATATCCAGGAGAGGAGCGTGACTGCCAATAAAGTCCATTGGATTTCCCACATAAGATATTAATATATCTTTGAAATTTTGGTTGAATGATTTTATGCAGCTTCCTTCAGCAACACCTATAAGAGTGAAGGCTTTAGATTGTGAAAGGCAGAGCTGAGGCTTGGCAGGATAAGATCTCTTAATCCATAAGGATGCAGTGGATTCAAGAGAAGAATAAAGTATGATATTGGACTTATTCCCTAAGGGATCAAGATGAAGAAGAATGTAGACAGTATTAGAGTGATGGCCTAGAGTGTGGGTGGTGGGGGTGGGGAGGTGCTAAAGGATTAAGATTTGGGAGTTTACCATGAGGATGTAGAATAGGGTTTGGAACTGCAACTCAGAGGAAGAGATGGAATGACAATAAATTCTGATAAGGTAAGAATTTCAGAGTTGATAAGCATGGAAGTGGACCATTTGTGCATAATGGCAAGATCCAGTAGATATAAGTAAGATAGGGTGGAGGATAAAATCCTGGGAAATAAGCAAGTTGAGAAAGTGGAAGGTAAAGGTGACTGAAGGGGTATCTACATATATGTTGAAGTCCCTTAGAATGAAGACCAGAGATTAGGAGAGAAAAACTGTGAACCAGGTACTGAATTTACTGAGTGTAAAAAAAAAAATTTAAAAGCAAGCACCTTGAAGGTCTGTAGATAATAGGTGTCAGAATTTTGTTTGAGTGGTATATATGGATTAATTGAATCACAAAGAGGGAAAAGTTATCAAGTGATGCATATAGAGGAAGACCTAGGAAATGTCAGTAGGTAGTAAGGAATACTGCAAACTCCTATCTAAACCAGTGAATCAGGGAAAATGAGTGAAAGTGCAACCAGTGATGTGATGGTAAGATTATCCAAGGAGACTGTCACTGGGAGAGAGACAGGTCCCCGAGAAAGCCAGAAAATGAAAGGAGTACTAAAAGAAAAGATTTAAATGAAATAAATTTGTTATCTATAATGTATATATTCCAGAGACCACAATAGAAGTGCAGTAGCAGCCTGGTAGGCCTGGGCCCAGTTAGGGATGCTCTGGCCCTGAGGAGGACACACTGATCATGGAGAAATATAGTTGATCAACTTGCTGGGGTAAGTTAGAGTTTATTCCTCTTTGCAAAAGCAATATAGTTAATTAACAAGATAGTACTTAGTTAAACAGATTACAAAGCAGCCACTCAGGAGGCTGAGCACCTTGAATTTACAGCCTGAGTTTAGTTGGGAGCCAGTCATGTTTGTGATGTGATTAGGACCAGGTAGTGAGAATAATCTCAAGTTAGGAATGTAACATGTTTAACTACTTTACTTTTTTTACCACTCCCTGAAATTTAATATCATTTTCCAAATAGCTGTAACTTTTCAGTCCTAAGTCTCTTCCCCCCCCCCACTCCCTTCTTTCATCTATAAAATTGTCATCTTCTCTTTTGTTCTGGTAGGTGAAGTTTAGACTTCTCCCAGTCATACTACTATGTGCTGACTGAGGAACATGCCCTAAACCTGTACCTCCCCAGGAGTTGAAGTTTAGACTTCTTTTCCCGGCCATACCTCTGTGTGCCAAATAATAAAATATTTAATTTAAATTTTGATTGGATCATGTGGGTGAGTGATTTCTTGAAAGAGTAATTCTTTCAGACACAATTTAGGGGTAACAGAAAGAACAGGGAACTTTTGAATGGAATATTTGGGGTCTGATTTGAGGGGGATGAAAATAGGGGATCAGATACTGGGTGATAGAGAACAAGGACTGTATAATTAAATTTTGGGTTCAGTACCTCTAGGATCAGGTAAGTATGAGAGATTGTACTTTATTAATCATTGCTGAATGAGTTCAGGAGGATTATTAATATCATTAAAATTTTGGTCTCAGGGTGGTCTAACCTCAAGGTATTGTTGTTTGTTCTTCATTCTATAGGTACTTTATAGTTACTCTATCTCTTCTTGCTTGTTTTCATTGATAATTACAGAAATGACAGTAATTTATGAGTTTATTTTATATCCTGAATCTTTTCTGAAGTTTGTAATTTTTTCAATTGATTTTCGTTGACTCTCCAGGTTTCTCTAAGTAATCACATCACATCAAAGGTAATACTTTTATTTCTGCTCTTTCTAGTTTATTATTTCATTTTCTCATATCTCATTTCTATAGTTATATATCTAGCACTTTACCAGATGGAAATGGTGACAATTGACATCTATGATTGACCTATAATCTTTCTGCAAAAGCCTCTAGCTTATCCTCATTGCATAGGATAGTGGCTCTTGTTTTAAATAGATACATTTTATGTTAAGGAAAGATCATATTTCTATATTTTCTATTGTTTTGAAAAGGAATTGATGTGTCATATCAAAAAGTTTTTTCTTTATTAACATAATCATTTTATTATTGTTTTTATTAATATGATTATGTTTATATTTTTCTGAGTATTGAATCAACCATGTATTTCTGTTATAGATAATATTGAAGAGTATGAAATCCTGGGATGATCCTATAAGAATAGCATATAGAATTTTAATGTTTGAAACAAAATTAGCCACCATCTAAAGACTCATATGCACACACATCAGGGTGAAATTTAATTAAAGAGGAAGATGAAGGAATGCATAGGACCAATACTTGAGTTTGATGGGATTATGATAACAGATTGAGGAAAAAGACAAGAGCAACTTACCTTATGTTTTATTCTCATTTTCTTTTTCAATGATATATATCATTGAACCATAAAGTATGAAACAAATATGGCTATAAGGGAGTTGTTTCCCAATAAATAAGGAAACACTAAGAGGGACCTCATTCCACTATAGAAGTTCAAGTCACTCAACTTCAATCAACTACATATTCAAGAATTGAAAGAACAAGGGAATATGCTTAAATGTGAGTTATTGATACTGATTTTTGAAGATAACATAGCATAGACAACATTTTGCAGGATTAGAGAATACTGGCTGGTCTAACTTTAAAAAATTATATAGAATGTTATCTATAGCCTACAGGCTAATTCATTTTTACTTCCAGTTTAAAAAAAAAAGGGGGGGTGGAAATATAAAGAAATGATGGGGACAGCTAGGTGGCACAATGGATAGAGCACTGACCCTGGATTCAGGAGGTCGAAATCTGGCCTCAGAAACATGATACTTACTAGCTGTGTGACCCTGGTAAAGGCAGTTAACCCTCATTGACCCGCCCCCCTCCAAAAAAACGCCCAAAACAAAAAATGATGAGTGAGCAAATGGTTATTACAAAAGGAAATGGTTATTATAAAAAGGCAGCACGGCTTCATCAATAATAGGTCATGTTTAACTTTTATTTATATTTCGTATACTAAACTAAAATATGTGGGGGAGGCTGTATGCAGTGTTTACCTAGATATTACCAAGAACTTTTCATCAATTTTAACTCCTCCCCAAAAATATATCATGAAAAGCTAAGCTTAATGAGCAGAAAATTGAGAGACACTTTCAGTAAAAAGAAAAGTAGACATTGCTAAAGTATTAGACTTCTTTCTTCAATAAATAAAACTTATAATTGGTAAATAAGTTGAGGAAACATGATATAGACCAACAAATGAAGTGATAAGTTTACTTATTCTCTTAGAGAATAAAGTGGACATTTTGCATTGATATTCAAAGTGGGGAATCACATAAATATTAGTTAAAGGAAATAAAATGGTGTTGGGGAGGAAATTAAAATAATAGGTCTTTGCATGGCATACACAAAAGACTATCATTTAAAAAAGAAACAAAAAAGATGGATAGAATAATAATGATCCAGCCACATTCATACCAAAGATGAGCCAAGGAGGAAAAAAAGCAAGTATGTGTTAGTGGTCTTTTCTTGTCAGGGCCATCATTGAGATATACAAAAAGTATATTCAGGGCAAACCCATGGAGCAATAAGAAGTATCATAATTTTTTAACACTTGTCCCAAAGGCCAAAGGTATGGGACAATATACCCTCATTGGTAGAGATGAAGGACTTGATCTATTTGAGAATTGGGACAGAATGGAGCTGGTAAAAGAAAAGAGTGTTAAAGCCTTCACCAGACTCTCCTAGAGTTTTCAAGTGTTCTTGCTTCTGGCTGCAATAGTAAAGATGGAAGAAGTCAACCCCACTTCACTTTGCTGAAAGAAGAGACTCTGTTAAGACATAAGAAGAGTGTAGGGTCTTCATAATATTCTTATTCCCAGCTTGCTACTATATAGACTTCAGGGAGCATCCCCTTGAGTGAGATATGGGACTTTCTTACTTGAGTTACCTCTTACCCAGTGAAGCACCTCTTTTACTATGTATTATCCGGTATACATTCTTCTATGTATATTTTTTTCTTATTTTTGTTGTGTTATAATTTGGATAAATGGATTTCTTGCTCTTAACTATGTGGATTTATCATGGATTTGGTATTTTGTGTGAAAGGGGTCAATCTTTGGTAGAGCTACAAGTACTTCTCCAAAAAAATGACAAAGTGATCAGAAGACAAATGGGAAACAATCAAATTCCATAAATGAACACTATTTAATTTTTTTCTTCCTTTCTCCCTTTATTCCACCTAGGGAAAGTAAGCACTTACATATGGGTTATATATGTGCAATATACAAAACATATTACTTATATTGTAAAAGAAAACATAGAAAAAGTATGAAAAAATAATGTGAAAGATAGTAGGCTGTGATCTTGTTTCAGAATCCATCAGTTCATTTTTTTTGGAGGTGGATAACATTTTCTCATGATTCATCTGGAACTGTCTTGTATCATTTTATTGCTGAGAGTAGTTGTCATTTAGTTTATCATCATACAATATTGCTGTTACTTTGTACAGTGTTCTCCTGTTTCTGCTCACTTCACTTTACATCAATTCATGTAAGTCCTTCCAAGTTTTTTTTTTCCTGAAAGTATCCTGCTCATCATTTCTTATAGTACAATAGTATTTGAGTACAATCATATACCATGACTTGTTGAGCCATTCCCTAATTGTGATAGGTTTCTCCTCAAATTCCAATTCTTGATAACCATAAAATGAGGTGCTAAAATATTTAAATAGGTCCTTCTTCCCACCCTTTTTTGCTCTCTGGGATATATACATAGCAGTGGTATTTCTAGATTAAAGGGTTTTCATAGTTTTATCGCACTTTGGGCATAATTCTAAATTGCTCTCCAGGAAGACTGGATCAGTTTACTGTTCTACCAATCATGCATTATTGTCACAATTTTCCCACCACATATCCAAAATTTATCATTTTCCTTTTCTGCCTTATTAGTCAATCTGATAGGTCTGAGTTTGTATATCAAAGATGTTATAATTGTTTTTTTTACCATATTCAATAGTTATTTAGAGCATTTTTTCACATAAGAATAGCTTTGATTTTTTGTTTTTGTTTTTTTTGGTGAGGCAATTGGGGTTAAGTGACTTGCCAAAGGTCACACAGCTAGTAAGTGTCAAAGGTCTGAGGCAAGATGCAAACTCAGGTCCTCCTGAATCCAGGGCCGGTGCTCTATCCACTGTGCCACCTAGCTGCCCCCTAGCTTTGATTTTTTTCATCTGAAAACTTCCTATCCCTATAATTTGACTATTAATTCAAGAACTAATTGTATTTTTATAAACTTGACTCATTTCTCCATATTTGATAAATGATACCTTTGTCAGAGAAATTTACTGTAAAATGTTTTTGAAGTTTTCATTTTTCTTTCTAATCTTAGTTGCATTCCTTTTGTTTGTGCAAAACCTTTTAAAATTTTTTATAATGAAAATTGTCCATTTCACATTTAGTAATGTTCTCTATCTCTTGTTTCATTCTAAATTGTTTCCATTATCCACAGATATAAGTAAAGTATTCAATGAGAATATCTGCTTTTGGTATCATCATTTATGTCTAAATCATGTATCCATTTTGACTTTATTTTTGTATATGGTATAAGATATTATATACCCAGTTTCTGCCATACTGTTTTCTAGTTTTTCAGCAATTTTTTTCATATATTGAGTTCTTGTCCAAAAATTTTGGGTCTTTATATTTACCAAATACTAGAATACCATGGTCATTTAGTACAGTGTCTCATATATTTAAACTATTGCACTTATCCACCACTTTTTTTTAACCAGTACAAGATTGGCATGATGATTCAATATCATGATATACTTTGAGACCTGGTATGGCTAAACTACCTTCTTTCACATATTTCCCCTCTTAATTTTCTTGATATTCTTGATTATTTTTTTCTACCTGATGAATTTTCTTTTTTCCAGCTCTATAAACCAAATTTTAATAGTTTGATTTGTATGATGGTGAATAAGTACATTTATTTGGGGAGGGTTGTCATTTTTATTATATTGGCTCATGAGCAATTAGTATTTCTCCAATTATTAACATCTGAATTTATGTGACAAGGGTTTTATAATAGTCTTCATATAGTTCTTGAGTTTGTGTCTCCTTCAAGAAGCCATTGACACTTTTTTCTTGATTTTTTTGTATCATTTTCTTCTAGCTTCCCAGTTTTTTCTTTACCTCTCTTACTTAATTTACAAATTTCTTTTTGAGCCCTTCCATGGCCTGAGACAAATTCCTATTTTTCTTGGAGGCTTTGAATGTAGGAGCTTTAATTTTCTTATCTTCTTTAGAGGGTGTATTCTGATTGTCCTTGTCACCACTGTAGCTTTCTATTGTCATATTTTTTCTGTTGTTTGCTCATTTTAGCAGCTTATTTCTGGACTTTTTACTCTTGCTTATAATAGGGATTTGCTACCAGGGTAGAGGCTGCACTGTTCCAAGCTTCAGGATTTTTGTACAACTGTTGTCAGAGAGAATTCGATGGACCTCTAAGGTTTCATTTCTTACAAGGTGGTATAATAAAAGCAGAGGTGTATTTACTCTTCTCCTGGCATGTGCTCTCATCTGTGAGAGACCCCAAGCACTCTTTTCTGCCCTGGAACTGTGGTGAGGGTCTCTGCTCTACTGTGGCCACTAGTGCTCCTCCTTACCCTGGGACTCTCCCCAGTACCACAACCCAGATCTGATTATGGTCAAAGCAACAGAGTCCTGCCTCAGTGATAGCAAAGAGATAATTTAATCTCCTTCTAATCAGTTGTTCACTCCCCTTACCATTTCTGGTCTGTGGTTTTCAAAAGCATTTGGTGCGGCTGCTTATCAAGTGGCTTCTAAGGCCTGCTCCTGGTTTGCTGGGGCCTGATCTTTGCTGGTGTGATCTGTACTGGACTGTGCTCTGCTCTCACCCCAGTATAATGGACCTTTCATGGTGACCTTATAAGTTTTATTTGGCTGGAAAAATTATTTCACCCTGTTCTATTGTGGGTTCTTTTGCTCCAGGAATTGTCATATGGCATTATTTAAAGGTATTTGGAGAATTTGGGGGAGCTCAAGGGACTCACAGTCTTTCTTCTGCCATCTTGGCTCTGTCCTGCCTGCCCTTCCCCATTTTATTGTTATAATCATTTAGATTCATAAATTATCCACTAAGTACTGCTTTGGCTATATTGTATAAATTTTGGTATATTGTCTCATTCTTGTAATTTTCTTTATGAATATATTAATTTTTTCTATGATTTTTTCTTTGGCCCACTCATTCTTTAGGATTAGATTATTTAGTTTCCAATTATTTTTCATTGCTCTTTATTAAATGCATTCCCCCTTATGATCTGAAAAAGATACATTCAATATTTCTGCTTTCCTTCATTTTATTGTAAAGTTTTTATACCTTAATGCATGATCAATTTCCATGTAAATGCCTTAAACACTGAGAAAAAGGCATATTCCTTTATACTTCCATTATATTTTCTTCATAGGTCTATATTTAACTTTTCTAAAATTCTATTTACCTCCTTAACTTCTTTTTTGTTCATTCTTTGGCCAGATTTAAGCAGCTTTCAGAACAGAAAGTTGAGATTTCCCCAGTAAGACTTTTTATTGTCTATTTCTTTATATATCAATTAAATTCTCCTTTGAATTCTGAGTTCCATATGTTTAGTATTGATATGACTTCACTGACTTGGATACCTTTTAGCAAGATATAGTGTTTTTCCCTCTTTGCCTCTTTTAATTATATCTATTTTTCTTTTACTTTGTCTAAGTTAATAATTCTTACGCTTGTGTTTTTTTTTTTAATTTCACCTGAAGAATAACAAATTCTGGTCCCTTATCTTTACTCTCTGTGTGTCTCTGCTTCATTTATTTTCTTCTTCTTCTTCTTCTTCTTCTTCTTCTTCTTCTTCTTCTTCTTCTTCTTCTTCTTCTTCTTCTTCTTCTTTTTTAGCGAGGCAATTGGGGTTAAGTGACTTTCCCAGGGTCACACAGCTAGCAAGTGTTATGTGTCTGAGGGCAGATTTGAACTCAGGTACTCCTGACTCCAGGGCCGGTGCTCTATCCACTGCGCCACCTAGCTGCCCCCATTTATTTTCTTCTAAACAACATATCTTACTCTGCTATCTGCTTCTGTTGTTTGGGTGAGTTCATCCCATTCCCATTCCCAGTTGTTTTATATTTTCTTCATTCCTCTTTTCTCCCTTTTATCCTTCTCCCTCAGTTTCTCAGTTTTTTTTGTCTCCCTCTGTCTTTGTCTCTGTCTTTCTCTGTCTCTCTTGTCTCTCTGAGTGTCTCTGTCTGATTGTCTATCTTTCCTTTCACCTGTCCATCATTACCACTCTTACTTCTGACCATTGTTTCCATCAATTCATCCTCCCTTCCATCACTACCCTCACATCTTTTAATGCCTACCCTTCTACTTACTTAAGAGGCAAGGTAGATTTCTATATGTACCTTAGTAAATATGCTATTCTCTCTTTGCATCAATTTCTTTGAAAGTAAGGTTCAAGCATTGTCTGCCATCCTGCTTCATCTTTCCCTCCACTGTAATAGCTGTTTTGTGCCTCTTTATGTGAGATAATTTATCCTTCTCCTATCTCCTCATCTTCCATTGCAGTTCTCTTTCTCACCTCCCCCCTACTTTTTTTGGATATCATCTGATCATAGTCAACTTAAGCATAAGCCCTCTATCTACGTATACTCCTAACTGCCTAAATAGTGATAAAGTTACTAAGAGTAAAAAGTATTATATTCCTTTGTAGAGAAGGAAATACTTTAATACTATTGAATCACTTATGTTTTGTCTTTCCTCCTTACCATTTTATGTGTCTTGAGTATTATACTTGAAAATCAGACTTTCTATTCACATCTATTCATTTCATCAGGAATGCTTGAAAGTTTTCTATTTCTTTTTTCTTTTTATTTTTAATAGTGTTTTATTTTTACAATTACATGTAAAGACAATTTTAACATGGGACGACAAAGGACAATGCATCTCTCTTTTCTGTGTCTTTGAAGTAGCTTCCTTGGACTCCCAAACCTCAACCCACCCTCACTCCATGTTTCCAATCTACTTCCTAAACACTATACCTTTTGAAATTCCTGATTTCCTTAAAGGATTATTTCAAGGGTCCATTCTGAAAAAAATTCCTCTCTGTCTCCCCAAACAAATTTTTTGTATTTGTTCTACATATACTTCTATATGTACATACTCTCCTCTGTGGGAATTTATGCTTCTCAAGGGTTGGGATTATATTATTTTTGCCTTGTATCTCTAGGATTTTGCAATCTAACTAGTGTATCATTAGAGTTTAATAAATGCCTATTAATTGGTTACTTAATTTATTATTTCCTTTGTGACCCAAATTGTTATTAGTAAGTCTACTCATGAATTGCCTAGTTTAAAGCTTAGGCCAACAATTTTAAAATCTAGAGCTGCTAAGTACCTTTTAGACAAATGCCTTGGGAGGAGAAGGAATAAGGATGATATTGGGATTGAGAGAGTAATGGGGGAAATAAGTAGCAATATCCAATTTAACACAAGTATAAAATCTAAAAATAGCTGATAATGCTCATGAGTCATCTTAATTTGAAGTTCAATATTTCTAATTTATGCTAACCATATTACTATCAAAATGCTCAAAACATAGTTATATTTCTAAAAACAAATCTTTGAAGAACAAATCAATTTCACTTGTAAGGAGACACCAATTGTGGCTACAAATGCCATTCTATTCTTCACAAAAAAAGAATATGGGTACAGTATACTGAAAGTGTGACCTTAAATGTCTCAGAATTTTTGTTTGTTTCTTTGTTTATTTTGTTCTACTACCTACACTCTCATAGTATTATTTGGAGGAAAGTGCTTTTTAAATCTTAAAGCACCATATAAATATGAATTATTATGATTATTAATATTATTATACATGTATATTTTATCACTTAGGCCCCGTTGACACATTTAAAAAAACAAAACAAAACTCTTTCTATCTAAATAATGTCCTTATTGCTAGACCTTCAGAAATATTTAGTTTTCAAATATCATAGCTTTTCAATTAGTGAATTTCATTATTTTTCAAAACATAGGATTAAAAGAGAATAAATATTATTTTACCTGGCTTGTGTTGATTTCTTTTTCTCCCTTTCTTTTTTTTCCCCTTTCTTCCATACCCCAAATGGGGTCATTGTTAAAACAATACACTGGCTGTATCTAAGTGCTTAGGGAAAGAAGATATGCAGTTATATAAAGTTTTACAAAATAATAGGTAAATTCAAATTTATTTTACTATAGACCTGTGCTTTTTCAGTTGATATGATTCCATCATAAGTGTATTGTCTCATGCCAGAAGGATTGGATTCATCTTAGCCTGAAGTTATAATATAAACATTTAATATTAAGTTATAAATCTTTTTTATTCTTAATCTCATTATTTATGATTATCCCATCAATGATATCACTTAAAGAAATAAATGCTTCTTATGTAGTACTTTATTCATTGCTTATAAAATAGATAATTCGCATCCATTTCAGCAGAATATATGAAGCTATTAATTCATAGCCTTATAGGCAACAAGCCAGAAATTTCATTTAAGCTAAATTGTTCCATTTAAAAGAGAGGTCATAAAACACAAGAGGGTTCTTATTTATTATTGGAGGAATATTGTTGCTTTTAGCCCTTATTGCAATTTCATTTTCATATTTCTACATTTTTCTCTATTCTCATGCTGATGGAGTTGCTAAGTGTAGATTTGATCCTCACTTCTCATATTTCTGCATGATGGGACAAGATGGAACTTAGCCTAAATATAACTTTCATCACGTTTAATCTTTTTTTTTAATCCAAAATTTGTTATCCTTATGATAACCATAAAAGAATTTTCCTGTTTTTGTTTTTACTTTTTGATAGTAAGCTTCATCTGCCTGATAAGGTAATGAATTTAGAGTCAAGAAAGCATTATATTTCATCATCATTAGACAACAAAATTAATTAAGGTCCTTTAAAATGTATCAGTGAAGAACAATAAAAATGGAAGCAAATCTCATGCAACAGTATTAGTGTTTTGAAGAAGGGGGTGACCAGGTGAGACCTATACTTTGGGAATTTTAATTTGACAGCTGAGTGGTGGATGAATGGAAAAGGGAAAAGTAAAAACATACATCCATGTGTATATACTCTATATAAACATATATATTATATATTAAAATATATGCATATATTAGCAGTTATGTATTAGTATATTAGGAGGAAGCTATAAGGAAAGGAGTGGTTTAGCAGTGCATTAGATGTAGTTGTAATAGTATTAGTGGTAGTATAATAGTAGCAGTGATGCTACATTATTAGTAGTTTAAAAGAAGAAGAAGTTATAGTAGTGGTAGTATGGTATAATAGTATTATGGTAGTAGTGATGATATAAAGGAGGGGTAGCCATAGCAGTAATAATAGTAGTGGTAGTAATGGTGGTTGTGGTGATGCTAATATAGTAGTGTAATTTAATAATAATAGTAGTATAATATACTAGACTACTATAATATAGTGTATACTAGCATAGTGTAGTATAATAATAATAGTATTAGTAATAATCATAGAGATAGATAGAATTTATATAGTGTCTACAACATGCTAGGCAATGAAATAAGCACTTAATCAATATTATCTCATTTAATTCACCCTCACAACAAACCTGGTATGTAGGTGTTATTATTTTCCATACTTTATGGTTGAGATATATGAGGAAAACAGAGATTAAGTGAACCATTCAAGGGCTCACAGCCAGTAATTTTCTAAGGCCGGACTTGGATTTAAATCTTTCTGTCCTCAAATCCAGGGTTCTATCCATTACACCATCTAGAAGATATTGGTGCACATATAATTATCCATATCTTTCTATATAAGATCATGTGTTTATATGTATTCAATTCAGGATAAAAAAATTACTCCCCTGAAATTATGATCATTTAAAAATATTTTTGTTGTTCAGCCATTTTCTTTTGGGTCAAATTTTTGTGACCCCATTTAGCATTTTCTTGGCAAAGATACTTGAGTAGGTTGCAGTTTTTTTCTCCAGCTTATTTTACAGATGAGGAAACTGAGGCAAACAGGGTTGAGACATCCCTAGTGTCACATAGACAGTAATTGTCTGAGGCCTGATTTGAAGTCAGGAAGATGAATCTTCCTGACTTACTCCAGTCATGGCACTTTATCCACTATGCTGCTTAGCTGTCTACATACACACATACATATACAAACATACACACAAACATACATATATACCTGTATGTGCATGTGTATAAAAATAGTTGGATATATGTATACATCAGAGATCACAATGTAATATAATTCAGTATAATATAAGATGCAACATATGTATTTATCTATCTATATATATGTACATATATATCAGCATACTCTATTATCTTCATTTCCTAATAAAAAATAAATTACATGTTGATCTTATTATATGGGTCTTATCTAGTTCTCAAACTCTTCTTTCCCTGCAATAGAAGTTGGTTCATGCATAAGCTACAATTATCTTAATGTGGTCATTTTGAAAATTCATAACATGGCACTACAATACATAGCCAAATGTTTGACGAAATGCTGATCCCTGTTGCCATTCATTGCACAACACAATCATTGCTATCAATTAATTTATTTACCTGTCCAAGGAGAACTTTGAGATAATCTTTCGTTCCAATTTCCTTGTTTACAGATTTTGTTTTAGCAATCAAGTTCAGATTGGTACAGTGACTACTTTTCTATGGAAATCGAGGAGTTCCTGGAGAAGAACCTTATACTTGAGCACTAACAGTTATATACATTACATGTTTTCTCACATCATCAGTCTCCTTTTCTACCATTCTGCCATCATTACTCCAGAAGCAGAAGGGGATTCCAGTTTGCATTTTTGTTTTTTGCTTGTTTCTTTCTATTTTTTTTTTGTTGTTGTTTTTGCAGGGCAATGAGAGTTAAGTGACTTGCCCAGGGTGACACAGATAGTAAGTGTCAAGTGTCTGAGCCTGAAGTTAAACTCAGGTTCTCCTGAATGCAGGGGCAGTGCTTAACCACTGCACCACCTAACTGCCCTCCCCACCCCCAGGTTGTATTTTTCTTTGTTCAATGTGTTTCCAAGGCCAGATAATTCATCTCTAAGTAGCCAGCTGACTGACAATCAGCCTTTCAGTGCTTTACTAAGCTTTGCTTGGAAAGCACATCAAATCTGTTGTCAGAACCATCCTTTAAATTGTTCTAGTGGTAGAAAGTGCCAAAACTTGGGTTCAGCTGCAGTATATTTGGGGAACCTAAATTCTCATTTACACCAAGATGAAGCATTTGGCTTAGGGTATCAGAATAAGTTAGACAATACTATTTTCTTCTGTTTGTAGTTCAGTTGATCATTGTCCAATGGCCATTTAGCAAGGCTCTTCCCCTCTGACTAAACATCACTGGTTATAAAGTGAAGACTATGTGTTCCTTACACTTTTTTCTATCTATTCACAAAAAGCTAGTGTCTTACCTGCATTAATCGTTCTGTCAATATGTAAATTTAAGCCACTAACCTTATAATGTAACATTTGGATTTTATTTAAATAAAGTGTGTTTAAATAATTTTTAAATACTGTAATATATAGATACTTAATATAATACTTATATCTATATATCGAGGTTATCTTTATTTAGTACTATATTATTAATATAAAAATAAACCTTTTATAAGAACTATTTTGATAAATTTACATAATTTTAAGGTAGAAATATTATTTAAATGATCTTTGTGCAAATTAGTCCTGAAATTTTTTTATGACTTTTTGGAGGGTGGGAAGAATGAGCAAAGAAAATATCTATTGGAACATCTTTGTTCAAACAGCTTATATACTGAATTCTGAAGTACTGATTCTCAAGGACATTTGGAAAATTCCAGTTCCAAAAGACCTGAGATCAAATCCAACTTCAGATATTTTCTAGTTGTGTGACCTTAGGCAAGTCATTTAACTTCTTTTTTGCCTCAGTTTCCTTAAATGTAAATTTGATATTATAATAGAACCTACCTCAGAGAGTATTGTAAGGATAAAATGAGATAATATCTATTTTTTAAAACAACAGTGCCTGACACATAGGAGGCCCTATAAACATGTTTATTCCCCTTATCTTCACTTAGTTTGAAGTACCAGGGCTCAAACCCATATCTTCTGATATGGGACTTCAGGTTTAGTACTCTATTTATTGAGCCCCCAGCTGTCTCACTATCTCTAAATTCCATTTTCATCTTCTATAAAATAAAGATTGTTGTTAGTTACTTAAGGATCATGGTGGACAGAGTGCTGAAGTCAGGACAATCTGAGTTTAAATCTGGACTTGTTCAATTTCTAGCTGTGTGATCCTGGAAAAAGTCACCTAACCTTTGCCTTTCCTAGATTCTTCATTTATAAAATGGGAATGATAAATATCTATGTGTACATGATGATAAGATGAGACAACATTTGTGAAGTATTTTGAAATTGCTAAAGTCTTGTATAAGCAAACCATGGTAATATCAGGGGACAATCCTGCGTTTATTAGAGAAGCAGCCCTGCATCTGGAAACACCTCTCTCTTCTAGAAGGCAGGAGTTTAGGAACTCTTACTTCTTAATATCATGATTCCCCTAACTGTAACCACATATTTGAAGAGATCTGTAACTGGCACAAATCTCTATCCCTGCGTCTCTAGTGCTGGTACAAGCACCTAGAGTTCTTGGTGTTCCAACAACCTTGCTTTTCCACCACTAATGCTTGGTGCCATCTTTGGGGATAAGATAAAATGCAATGTCAGTTACCTTAATTATCTTGACTTTTAATTGACAAGGGGGAAAAAAGAGAAGATAGAGGGAGAGCAAAATGAGTCTAAGTCCATAATGAAAACTATTTTTTATATGTCTAGCATATAAAAGAGTGGCAATGAGATACAATAGTATTAGATAATTCAAATCCGCAGCAGGCCAAGCCAATAAGTTCTTCCAAAATCATGGTCATTCAGTCACTCCTTTTCAATAGGATATGAATGGGTCTACAAGTGCCAATGGGCTTGTGTATTATGATCAAAATTATTTAGTATAGTGCCTGGCATGTGCTAGGTGCCTACCACCATCTCCCATACTAAATCCAAGTAATGACATATATGATTGATGACTCAAATAATGTTTATAAATTATGCTTATGTATCTTGTAAAGATACAGATGTTCAAAACAGATCAATGACATATTTTGTTAGGACCAGTGATCATAATTCCTCAGTGCTTCCTTTGTCTCCTCATTCAGACACACCCCAAGTGGGTAGATCTGACAAAGTCAGAGGGATTTCCTATTTATCTTCTTCCCTCAGTGCTTCTAAATCTTTTGTAGGTTTGCCAGTCAAAGCCTTCTAATATATATGAATCAAGGAATATTTGTGCTTTAGCTACATTGCAAAGACAATACAGAACCACCACCATACTTAGAGTCTAGAGATTTACCCCTTTAAAAATTCTCACTATGGAATGGGACTTGCTCCCGCCTATTTCCTATATGTCAGGCTTGTCCATGGCCTACCACAGCAGTGCCTATGTCAACCATAGAAAGATGCAAAGTTCTAAACAAAAGCTAATCTCCCTATAAGTTCATAAAATTAATTGGGAATGCTACCTGATCAGTCTCCTACATTCCTTATCAAGTCAACACATTTGAATTTTCATGGAGTCCTAGAATTTTATAGTTGGATAAGACCTTAAGCTACTTTCTATACCATACCTTAGTAAGTATCTATAATATGCTGGACAACATGTTATTCATACTCTGCTTCGAGATCTCTAGTAAAAGTTATTTTTAAACTTTCCAGAGCAGACCTTTACATTTTTATATGCTTTGAATTGTTAGGAAGATTAAAATAAAATATAAATCTGTTGCTCTATATCTTATTGTGGCTTGTTGCTTACATTTTAGGGCCAAGCAGAACATGCCTTTCATGTGACAGCCTTTCAAATAAAATTATGTTGGAATTCACAACATTTTCTAGGTATTCAGGTAAATCCATCCCTACTAGTTGACACATACCCCCCCATACACTCACATAAAAAAAAAAAAAAACACCAAAAACCCAAACAACAAAACTTACCTGTGCCTAACATACTTATGTTTTTGATATCTTCTTAGCAATTAGAGATATTAAAAAATGGAATGGGCTGGTTCTAGAGGATTCAACCTAATGAGTAGTCTTTTTTGGGGGGTGGGGCAATGAGGGTTAAGCGACTTGCCTAGGGTCAGTCACACAGCTAATAAGTGTCAAGTGTCTGAAACCAGGTTTGAACTCAGGTCCTCCTGATTCCAGGGCCAGTGTTTTATCCACTGTGCCACCTAGTTGCCCCCAAATGACTAGTCTTAAAAGAAAAGTTGGATGACTATTTTTCAGGGTTGTTATAGAGATAAATTTTATTCGAATATATGTAGGACTTGATAGACAAACATTTAGGTCCCTTCTTACCTGAAATTCTGTGATTCTGGATTAATACAATTAGAATGTAAACTAAGAGAAGATTAATGACCAGGAGAAGATTAGTGATGTTCCAATGCCCTTCCACCTCAACCTGTGAAGCTAGCCTTTTGTTACTTACCTATAAAATTATATTTGATGTTCACAGTTATATTGAAACAGTTTTCATCTTTATAAAGTGTAGGATGATGAGGGACTGAAGGGTACATAGTGTCACATGCCCCAGTCACAACATTAATAATGTATCACTTTAAAATGCTTTATTCTAGGATCCAGTATATAGTGTAACTCTTCTGATGAGTGGTCACTTGGTCCTTCCTCTATTTAATATAGTTTCCTACTGAAATAGAAGATATAATTATTGTTGTGCTGAACTGCTTTGGCTAACTCCTGAGAAATGTATTTGATTTTGAAAAAAACAACAACTATATTTTGGTGGCATAAAATACAAACATGAATTTCTATATGGTAATTAAAATATCATTTTGGATCTAGATGAAGCTTCATTTGTCTGTCAATGCAACATGCAAAAGATAATAAAAATTTAAAAAATATATTTATTTAATTTGCTTCTATGTATCTGAGAAGAATGTATATAGATAAATATTATATGTGTGTTTCAATAAGATGAACAAATTACACCTCTTACAAAATATTTATGTAAATACCATTCTATTTACAAAGAATATTCCTAGGAAATTCTGAAAGACTAATAAGCAAGGGATTCAGCTTGATTTTATTCCAAGGTTATCCTCAATAACAAATGCACATTTCTGATAATTCCATCATCCATTCATTACCTAATATTAAACTTTCATTATTTGCAATACATTGTATAGGCAATGATTACATTTTTTTAAAAAGTCACAATGCCCTTGAACCTCAAACAGCTTTTATTCTCTTCTCAGCAGGTCAGAAAAAAATTCCTATTGTGTCACGCTATTTCATATAATATGATGTGTCCAAATAATTATAATAAAAGTTTGAGAGAGATAAGCCCATAGGTCATATCAAGAGGGGAATTAAAATAGGGATATGACTTTTCATGAGAAATTTATTTTCATAATGGAAGCTAAAATATTTTTTCCAATAAAATGTTTGTTTTTACATTCTTATTGATATATTGTTTTTATATAGTGTATCTTTCCTACTACTCATCTCCCTTATCTTCTCTCTGGTAAGCAAACCCTAGCAATTACCTTAAAAAAGAAGCAAAAAAGAAAAAAAAAGCACTTCAGGAAAAACCAACCAGTGCAAAGAAAAGATGGAAGTCAACATGATGTTTCTTTACAAAAGATCAGAACACCATATATTTACATAGAATAAATTCTAGGGTAAATACATGCTTAAGTGACAGGGAAGTACTATGCCAATGATCTAGGAAAAACTGGCTTCTTTCAATGGGCAGCAATACAAAAAAAAAATGTGATCAGTGACATCTGTGAGAGATTATCATGGAGCAATGGATTTGCATAAATTTGTATAAGATGTATGGATAAAAGTCCAGTGGCATGTGTGTGTGTGTGTGGGGTGAAGGGTGGTTAAAGTTAAAAAGCACAGGCTGGAGTGGATGGGGTGTGAATAGTCAGCCAACATTTGAGCAGGGACCTTTAGATAAGCCAGAGGCTGGGGGACTTGTTTAGCTCCAAGGCCTTTTCTATCAGAACTTCTGGAGAAATTTATCCTTGAAAAATTTCTGGTGCATTACAATCTCAAGAAAGCAATTGCCAAGAGGTTGTTGGACTTTTGGATATGTAGAAAATCATATAGAAATGGAGATCAAAAAAATCCATCAATGAATTCTGCCAATGCAGAATTATCTTAGAAAAATCTAATAGATGCTTTTTAGAATTGAATTGTACACTATATTTTCTCATTGGAAAAGACACCTTTTCCAAATCTGAGAGACAAGGGCTAGAGCACAGCATTCATTAAAGGCTTTCCTATGGAAGGGAAGACTTTTAGAACTAGTTTCTTTCCCCCTAGAATATTAGCATTCTGGACCTTGAAGCCTGGGGTAAAAGCCTAGTCTAAACATAATTGAGTTTTTAAAGGTTTCCCTAAAGTTCAGCATGGATTTAAGATGAAGAATTTGAAGGCTGCTTGGCTATAAATAAAATATGTTCCTTAATGTTGGAACCAAGCACATTTTTTTTCTTCTCAACAGAAGAAAAAAAAAAGATCATCACCAGAATAAAATGAAATACGATGGATAAGTTCATGCAAGTTTTCATTCACATCCTGCTGTTTTATCAATGGGAATAAAAGCTGTTATTAGTGCTATGCCTTTTATTTGTTGCATGTACAGCTTCCCGCATCTTCATTAAGAATTCTCTTTGAACATGTATTGTAAAGTAAAATGGTTATGATAGAATCAAGTTGTAGATTATATTTGTGTAATGAATGAACACTAATAAATAATCCAAATAAAGTTTAAAATTGTTATAAGGGAAATAGGCCAGAAAAAAAATTCCAAGAGAATGAATTTAACCCTTTATAAAACTACAAAATAAAGATAGAAATTCCAAAAGATTTCAGTCTGATTTCAACAAAGGTCATTCAGTGGTGTTATAGTTATCCAAGTGACAGTACTTATTCCATATTTTGGAAGCAGTAATTAAGTCTACTTGTGCTCTCATCCTGTACAGTCTCTTAAAACAGATTATTATATTGAGGAAGCAGCAAGCATCATTGAGCATCACCTTCTGCTTTGCTGGCACAGTCACATTTATGCAGCAGAATGACCTCTAATCATTTACAGAATTTATCATATGTACAATATGTTGATTCACAATTTTGATTGATGGGGTCATTTCTTCATTAACCCTGGAGATTACAAAGGCTGTTAGAAGAGAAGCATTTGTAAAAAGTGACTTCACCTTGGCATTTTCTCATTTGCTCAATAAAGAATTTAATATTTATCATTTATTTTTCTATGACAAAAAATCCAAATGCATACATCACAGTATAAGAAGTCTATAGCCTGATATGAACTTACTATAAGACAATATAGTATGGTAGCATGTGTCATTAAAGTTGAAAGTAACAAATGTCTTTCATTCTCTTTCTCACATAGTAACAATTATTTTAAACAACAACATATTCATAACCTTCTCTTATGAACCCCATACTCATATATATACTGATAAAGAACAAGGATATCCACTCTAATATGTCAGAGAATATCCTTATTTTTCCTACTAACAAAAACCAACGGCAGTCTGGAAAAACAATATTTTCATTCATATACCATTTCCCCCCAATTTTTTTGCCACTCATGAATGCTATAACAACTTCCAAACATTACATCAATTGATTAAATTGTTGTTGACATTTTGCCAACTGTACTAAACAATATAACTTTCTATCTTGGTGACTTCAACACCTTCCATTGGGTAAATGATATCTCTAGGCAGATGACTCAGTTTTATTTATCTCTTCCTCATATTTTATGATCTTCAGTTCAACATCACCAATTGTTTATTAGAAATTTTGAAAGAGATATTGCATAAGTACTCTAATTCATCATGTCTAAAACAGGTTATTATTTTTTAATAAGATTATAACCCTGCTAAAGACCAAGGTTCATAATCTCATACTCATCCTTGACTCTTCAATCTCCCTCACTTCACAAATCCATTTAGTCTTGTCAATTCTATACCCAGACAATACATTTAGCATCTGCCTTTCTCTATAGTCATATAAAAATATTCTAATTCAGGCCTTCTAATTGCCCCTCTCCCAATCTGCCCTCCCTTCCTTCACCCCTCCTCCCTCATTCCCTTCCACCTTCCACTTTCCTCCAGGGAAAAATACATTGCTATATCCACCGGAATGTATATGTTATTCCCTCTTTGAGCCAATTCTTATGATTGTAAGGCTCATTCACTCCCTTGCTCCTCCCCCAAAATTCCCTCCACTCTATAATCTTTTTATTGCTTCTATTATGTGAAATATTTTACCCCATTTCAATGCTCCCTTTCCCTTTCTCCAAATGAAATACTTTCACCTCTTAATTTTATTTAAAAGATGTCATCATGGGGCAGCTAGGTGACACAGTTGACAAAGCATCTTCCCTGAACCCAGGAAAACCCAAGTCCAAATCCAGTCTCAGATACAAGATACTCAGACCTTGGGTAAGCCACCCAACTCTGCCTGCCTAACCAAAAAAAATAAGATGAAAAAGATAAATGCTTTACATATACAAACCCTTCATAATGAATTCACACCTGTACCCTCTGTCCTATCATCTGCCCTAATACTGAGAAAGTTCTTATGTATTAGACATATTATCTTTCCATGTAGGAATGTAAATGGTTTAACCTTTTAACATCTCTTATGATTTCTTTTTCCTATTTCCTGTTTTATGCTTCTCTAGGGTCTTGTGTTTGAAAGTCAAATTTTCTATTCACTTCAGGGTTTTTCATCATGAATACCTGAAAGTTTTCTTTTTCATTGAAGTTCCATGTTTTTCCCTGAAAGATTATACTCAATTTTGCTGGGTAGGTGATTCTTGATTGTAAACCCAGTTACTTTGCCCTACAGAATATCATATTCCATTCCTTCTGGTCCTTTAATGTAGATGCTGATGGTTCTTATGCTATCCTGACTGTGGCTCCACAGTACATGAATTCTTTCTGTCTGCTTGCAATATTTTCTCCTTGACCTGGTAGGTGTGGAATTTGTATATAATATTCCTGGAAGTTTTCATTTTGGGATTTCTTTCAGGAGGTGATCAGTGAATACTTTCAATTTTTATTTTACCTTCTGCTTCTAGAATATCAGGGCAACTTTCCCTGACATTCTCTTGGAATTCTCTTATTTTGATCATGATTTTCAGGTAGTCCAATAATTTTCAAATTATCTCTCCTGGATCTATTTTCCAGATCAGCTGTTTTTCTAAGAAAATATTTCACACTGTCCTCTATTCTTTTATTCATTTGAATTTGCTTTATTGTGTTTTGTTTTTTCATAAAGTCATTAGCTTCCATTTGTTCAATCCTAATTCTTAGGCAATTATTTTCTTCAGAGAGCTTTTTCATTTGGCTTTCAAGCTAGTGACTTTTTTTTCATGACTTTCCTGCATCACTCTCATTTCTCTTCCCATGTTTATCTTTACCTCTCTTACTTTATCTTCAAAGTTATTTTTGAGCACTTCTATGGCTTGAGACCAATTCGTATTTTTCCTGGTAGTTTTGGATGTGGGAGCCTTGATGTTGCTATCCTCTTCTGAGGATTTACCTCAATATTACTTCTCACCAAAGAAACTTTCTATGGTTCACATGTTTTTCTGCTTGCTCATCTTGCCAGGATGATTCTTGACTTTTAACTCCTTCTTAAAGTGAAGCACTGCTTCCTGTATGCAGTGTTCCAAGCTTCAGGAGGTCCCAGGTGGACTGATTTAAGGAGAGGTAGGCTCTTCACTCACCTGGCCTGTTCTCTGGTCTGTAAATAACCCAAACCTTATTTATTCTTTAGGAAACAAACTTTGGTTTTGCTAAGGTTGAGAGAGCTCTAGTAAGGTTTCTTCCCTCCCCCACCAGGGCCTCTTCCACCACTCAAGACTGCTTCCTGTTTCCCTGCACAGATCAGTGCCAGCAGAGACCCCTGCAATTACCCCCTGGCCAACCATTCCACCATCTCACCATACCGTGAGATTAGTTCCAGAAGACACCAGCACTGCAACTGATTTGGAGGCTCCAGGTGTCTCTTTCTCTGGTACGGCCTATCTGTGGTTGGATCTATTTCAGCATGGTCTTGGTTTGGATCAGTGTTGGCTCACCCAGGTGTGGGTGACCTGCCCGGGTCTGAATCTGTGTCGGCATAGCCACCATGGGGCTGGGTTTCACTCCTCTCCCAGCACAGCAGTCCCCTCCTGATGACCTTGTAAGCTATCTTTGGCTAGAAAATAATCTCACCCCATCCTTTTGTGGGTTCTGCTGCTGTAGGAATTGTCCTATGGCATTATTTGGAGGTTTTTGGCTTGATCATGCAGGAAGCTCTTTTTGCATTTTGAGAATACTTCACTTCTGTCGAGAATTTTGTTTGAGGATCAAAAGTACTCAGTAGTTCATTCTGATCCTGTAGCTGTAATTCTTCTTTTATTCTGCATATCTGGTATGCCATGTGACCTTAGTAATAGCTATCATTTATATAATGCCTTAAGGTGTGAAAAAATACTTTACAGATATTATTTCATTTTATCCTCATCACAATCCTAGGAAGGAGGTGTTAATGTTATTTGCATTTGACCTATGGGGAAATTTAGATTGAGAAGGATTGACTTTACCAGAGCCACACTGCTATTGGGAATTGAAGCCACATTTGAATTTAGGTCTTCCTTACTCCATGTCTAACACTTTATTCACTGTATCACCTAGTTGTCTTATGTTCACAATATAACACTAAGATGATCAAAATATATCATATGTGTAGACACATATAAATTATAAATGTTTCATTTGAAAGGAAGTATAAAATAATAGAAAGTAGTCTAGTCCTAAAATCAGGTTAATTTTCTTTTATGCATTGCCTTTAATGTGTTTTCAGGTAAAACTATTGAAGTTATATAATATCTCAATGGCAAAAGCAACTTTCTATTACTACTAATTAAAGGCAATTTTCCAATCTGTATTGATGGCCGGAATTTCTGTTCTAGAATTATGGAATTTCTGGATGTAGAATTTATCTTTGTAAATACATACATATGTATGTGTATGTGTGTATGTATATGTATATACACATACATCCACATATATCAATATATGAGTGTGTTACACACATATATTTGTATAATATAAGCATATATGTATAATGTGAATATATATGTGTGTAGATATAAATATGTATATAATATATTTTTATATGTATATATTTCTCATGCACACATATTCACAGTTATAATATAAATTAAAAAAAAAAGATTTTGTCACTTTGTTTCTAGTATAGCTCCAAATGATAAGGCAAAATGTGGTCTGACTACACATATAAAAGTTGCAAAAAAGAAGTTCAGCTTTCAAAATCAGATTGATTTGAACTTTTTTCACCAAAGAACATTTTACTATCTACGTAGAGTACACTTTCTAGTTGATACAGAATCTATTCCACCCAACTTAAATAATACATGGTTTTAATGTATCTCTGAGTAGTTCAGCATCAAGTCACTTTGGCTTTTCCATCTTGTGCCCTTTCAGCAAGATATTTGTTTTGACCCACCTTTTAGAGATATAAAATCGAACAGAATAAAATAATTTCATAATCATGCCCTTCATTTATATGTGTACAATTCATAGATATATACAATCAGGATCAGATTATTTATGATTATATGTATATAAAATGCTATATATTTCATAAGAGAAGTATTTTGATATAACATATAGCATACTGGAATTGATATGTATGTATTGAGCTGGCACATTTCACATTACCATGTCACATTGCCACTCATGTAGAAGTTATATACATGCATAGATATAGATAAGTTTATACATCTATATTTGTGGGGACTGACTGGGGGTTGAATTTGGGGTAACGGTATACATTGGTATGTGGGTGTTAGTGTATATGTGTGTATATTTGTATATGTGTACATTATGCATACATATAAAATTCTGGCATTCATTCATAGGGATACAAAAACAAAAATGGGACTTACTTGAAGGACGTAATGTTGTCCATTTCATGATATTTAAGACTATGTCAAGGTTTAATATCTTATGTCAACCTTTTTCATTTTGAATTATCCATTCATTGAATAAATATTTATTTAGAATCTACATTAGAATCTATAATATACAAAGAACCACATAGTAATTTAATCATCTCTGGTCCATTACAAACAGATTGTAGGTAGAGATTTCAAACTGGCACATAATTGTAATAAAAGGTAGACTATGACAAGTGAAATAAAACTATATATATACATACTTATATACATATATACACATACACGTATACATACACATACATGTGTGTATGTGTATGTGTATATGTATATGCATGTGTATGTGTATGTGTATGTGTATGTGTATATGTATATGTATATGTATATGTATATGTATATGTATATGTATATGTATATGTATATGTATATGTATATGTATATGTATAACTAATTACCAGAGATTTTAATGGAATTGAAAAATAACATTCAGACATCAGACAGCTAAATCTAACTTTCAAAGTATTTGATGGTAAATTCTTTTATTTTTCTCATGGGATTTTTAAAAAGTAATTATTAATTAGACTAATCACATAATATTGTATATGTTTAATATCTCAATTATGTAATAAACATGCATGTGATCTTATTTTTGGGGAAAGTTCATTTGATTAGGAGTTCATTCTTTCCTTTAATCATTATAAAATGGTTCTGAGCCAAGATGGCTAAGTAAGGAAGTAACCCACTGCAGTTCTCCCAGATTTCCCCTCTAAACCAACATAAAAATACCTCTGAACTTTCAGAGGAGCAGGAAACAACCTAGCAGTATGGAAGGAAAGGTTCATCTCACCTGGGTGGGAGAGAAGTTATGTCCAGCAGCAGCAGCAACAGCAACAGCTTCTGGGCTCACAGCAGCGCCTGTAGCAGATCTTTGAGTCTACTGAAAAGTAGTGAAGCCCCAGCCAAGTAGGTAAACAACAGATTCACATGCCTGTGATCTCTGAACAAAGAAACTATTTCCAGAGCAAACCAGCTCCAAGGATTCAGCAGATCACAACAAAATGATCCTTCAAGAGTCTGCTACCAGAGTGATTGGTTGCCCTAAAAACCCAGCAGCAAGATATCACCCCTGGACAGACAATCAACAAGATCCTTCTGCAGGCCAAATACCAAATAGTCTTTGTTAACTTTAGCAACTCAGCAAGCAGCTGACACAAAAATAAGTAAAAGAAATGAAAATAATTTTGAATCTTTATAGCTACTTCAATAATAGTAAATCTCAAAACATAAACATAAAGGAGGACAGTAACAAAATGACTACAGGTGAACCTTCATAGAGAAGTACAAATTGGTCTCAGGCCTCCAAAAAATTCCTGGAAGAACTTAAAAAGGACTTTGAAATTCGAATTAGAGAGGTTTAGGAAAGATTGGAAGTAATTCAGGACAACCATGAAAAAGAAATACGAAATAATAATATAAAATTACAAAAAAAGGGGCAGCTAGATGGCGCAGTGGATAGAGCACCAGCCCTGGAGTCAGGAGTACCTGAGTTCAAATCCGGCCTCAGACACTTAACACTTACTAGCTGTGTGACCCTGGGCAAGTCACTTAACCCAAATTGCCTCACTAAAAAAAAAGAAAAATACAAAAACAAAAATTCTGAGGAAAATGAATCCCTAAAACAGACTTAGCCAAATGGAAAAGGAATTACAAAAAAAAATGAAGAAAATAATTCTTTAAAAATTAAAATTGAACAAGTGGAAACTAGAGGTTCTAGAACACACGAAGAGGCAGTGAAACAAAATGAGAAAAGAAAAAAAGAAGAAAGTATAAAATTTCTCATGGAAAAAACAACTGACCTAGAGAATAGATCTAGGAGAGATAATGTAAGAATTTTTGGTCTACCTGAAAGTTATGACCAAAAAAAAAAAAGAAAAAGAAAAGTGCAAGGACATCTTTCAAGAAATTATCATGGAAGGGGAAGGTAGGTGGCACAGTGGAAAAAGTACCGGCCCTGCAGCCTGGAGTCAGGAGGACCTGAGCTCAAATTGGGCCTCAGACATTTAATACTTACTAGCTGTGTGACCCTGGGCAAGTCACTTAACCCCCATTGCCCATCATCAACATGTTATTATCAATGTATAATTGTTATCTTAGTTCTACTCAATTCACTGTACATCAGTTTATAGAAATTTTCATAGATTCATAAGAGAAAAATGTGTGAACATAGGAATGAAAGTGGGGAAGTGAGATGCCGTCTATACTTCTTCCTATGTTTCTGCTATCTTGTTTTCATCATCTCACCTGGACTATTGTAGTTGGCTAATATATTTATGAAGTGCACTTGCAATTTAAAATATTCATCATGTATTTTATTCTATTAAAGTAGTATAAAACAGAAAACATCATCTATTTCTAAAATGCATTACCCCTTCCAATGTCCATAAGTCTATTTGTATTATAATTTTTCAGCTTCAAAATCAATTCTTTCAATTTCCCCCCATTTGCTTTATCCACTGAGTAATTAAAATATACTCATTGTCCTATTAAGTGTTTTCATATATATTTTTTCTTCTTCCCTCCAACTGTCAATTCCTTTTCCCTTCCAAGTATCTAAATTCATTTAGTTATGCAGAGTTGAGTTCAAGTCCTAATTTCTCTATGAAGTTATCTTATAATAATCAGGCAAAAAATGCTGCTATCTTTGGAACACCTAAGTATGCACAATTTATGACAGAAAACTTAACACTTAATTATAGTCTGGCTTGTCTGATTTACTAATTGCTCTATTTTTGTGAATCTTGTCTCCTGAGTTACATTATAAGTTCCTCAAGGGTGGATACTATGGTTGATCTATTGTCTGGATTCTGCAGTTTGTACTAGCCCAGTGGATAACAGAGTTCTATCAAAACTTGCTGATTGTTTTTGTTCCTTGATAATAATTCTAAATGAATAAAAGAAAGAAAAGAAATGACACAGAACAAAGTCAAAGCCATTTGAAAAACTATAATATGTTTCTGGAAAAACAACAAGCTTTATTGCATAACAATGCTATATAAATATCTTTTTTTTTCCTCTTTGCAGTACATTGAAATTGGTATTCCATCTTCTGTGGGAGGGAGGCAGCACATGCCTGTATTTTACTACAAACTGAAATAAAGCCTGTGATTGTGACCAGAACTATGATGATTTGTTAAGGTCTTCTACTTTTAAAAACTGAAACTCATCTGGTTTAAGGTTAAGCTGACTTGGGCATAAATTTCAACCAGGAAAAGCATGGTTTCAAAGACAAATTGTAAAAGTTCATGAGAGTCTCAGCAGAGAGAAACATTATTCTAAATTACACTTTTTGGTGCCCTCAGCTTCCAAAGTTCTTTGTACAATGACTTCCTATAGTACAAGTAATGAGATTATTTTTTCAAGGAGGAAAACCAGATAATAAGATATTTTAGCCATTGGTAAGGAGGGAAACCTAAAATGAGACTAATGTGGAATAAAATTTGCATTCCAGTCAGCATTTGTAGTGCATAATCAAGTACTGTATGCAGTTAAATGAGTCTGTTGTCTGGCTATAATGAATATCTACATCCATCCTAACAGTTAATGAGGAATAAATGACTTATTATCAATGAATGGCAGTATCTAAATAGCTCTGCAACAAAAACAGAATATTAAAATGTGTAGCTAAAATAGATCTTAGATGATAATGAACTTACTAAGACTATTAATTATATTAAAAGGCTCTAGGAAGGTTTACTGCTTAGAGATTAAATGAGCACCATTGCCGGTTCAAGTACCCTTGCATGTTCGCAGGCCAGCTGAAAAAACTTGTCTTTAAAATCAGATACACATTCATTCTCTGGATTCTGCACCTTTATGAGATCTTTTGATTGCTAGGAAATCATAACATTAAATTCAAGCTGTAAAAGGAAGAGTTTTATCTCACATTTTACAAGTTTTTACCCTTAATTATATACTTGAATTTTTAAGGTGGGGGGCTGTCATAGTTTGTTAGGAAGTAATATCCTGTTAAGGCTGAAAATTCATTCATAATATTTGAAATAACAGAGAGAATTTTTTTTTTATTTAAAAGATTCGGTAAGCATTCTTTGCATCATTTAAAATGATTCTTAAAAAAATTCACATCCACATTTCCATTTTTGCTCAAATACCAACTAATATAGACATATGTATTAGACTTCATTCTTTGTGAAATAACCCTAAAGAATAAATCTCTAATCTAGAATTATAATTTGTACAAATGTAAAGGTTTGACTGTGCTCAGACATTATCTAGCATCTATCTAAACCCTGAGGAAAACTACACAGGTTTGCAGAATTGAGATAAAAATCTTTACAATATGAAATTGTTTTACAATTCAAAGATTACAGTTGTGGAGGCTGAAAATCATCACAACAAAAGAATCATTTCCTGAATGTGGCCATGATCTACTGTAGGTCTTAATTCCCAACATGATCCCCATATAGCAAGGGACTGAATATGGAATTATGTAGTGGAAAAAATACATTTTTCTTTCAAAGTTCAGTTCTTTCAGAATGGAAACAGTGACATTGGCTCAGACATTTGAATATCTCTGCAGGGATTCATGGTAATCTACATTTGATAAAAATATGAGAATAGAGCAAGTCAAAAGAGTTGTCCTTTTGCTTCAATTCCTACCTTACCTAATGATCTAGAAAGAATCTATAAGTAGTATACAAAATATACTGCTGAAAAAATGGAGAGAAATGAAAATGGTGAGGATGATAAGTCATTGAAAGATGATTCATTTAATTTGTCATCTAAAAATGTGTACTATTTAAGTGTTTCTATGAAACAAGATTTTGAAAATATAAATGTATAGAAGGGCATCATTTCTTCTCAAGACTTCTATGACTCTCCCACTCTCTGCTAAGGACTTCACCTCATTAAAATAGGGAAAAAGGAATCCTTATTTTGGGAGCTCACATTTGTCCACTCCTCAAATCACTAAACTTAAACATCTTCCCTCACTGAATCTTCTTCCATTCCTTTATCAAATTAAAAGGTGGCTCTAATTCTAGCCAAAAGCAATCCCATCCTTTCCTATCTTCTCCAGAAGAAAGTCCCTATTATCAAATTATCTCTCTGTGATAATTTCAGTCTTTACCAGTGTATTCTTTCTGCCCCTGAGGGATATAAACATGCCCATATATCCCCATTCTTTTTATTTCCCCCCTTCTAATTTTATTTTTTTAATTATATGAAATATATATATGCATATATATGAAAGAAATAAAGTATATGATATATATGAAATTAAAATATATGATATGTATAGATATAAATTTGCTAATTTTTTTTTTTTTTAGTGAGGCATGTGGGGTTAAGTGACTTGCCCAGGGTCACACAGCTAGTAAGTGTCAAGTGTCTGAGGCCGGATTTGAACTCAGGTCCTCCTGAATCCAGGGCCAGTGCTCTATCCACTGTGCCACCTAGCTGCCCGCTAATTGTTTTTGAGAAATACTTTTAAAAATTTCCATTTATTCCTATTCTTTATAGTATTTGTAAAAAGAATAAGTATTTTATTTTGTCAAAAGCTTTTTCTGCATTTTTTGAGATAATTAGTTTTGTTGTATTTTCTTATTGGTTTGGTTAATTATTCTGATAGGTCTGTAAGAAAATAATGGCCTTTGCCAATGCCCAAAGGCTCCAGATTGATTGGATTGACTGAGACTGACTGACTTCACTGATTATCTTACTTAAAGTTAATTCAATTGAAAACACATCTGCCTGGACCTCAAGAGGGTATTGTTTTCAAAAGCTGTAGACTCTGATCTCAACACAGGACTACCCTCAAGTCCAGGAAACCAATGGATTTGGGTGATTCTGGCCAATTAGCTTGACATAGGGTGGAAGGACCCCCTTTCCTTGGGACACAGAGGGAGCTTCCTTTCATGGTATGTAACTCGAAGAGGCTGTTGGTGGAAAAATTGAGGAAACTTGGCTAGATAGGCTTTTTCTTTGCTTTCTGACCCAGGTATTCACTTTTTCACTAATAAATGCTTAATGCCCAAACCTGGTGCTAAAGCTTCTAATTTATAAATAAATCCCAGCTAGTTTTCCCTATACTTGGGATAGGAATTAGGCAACCACACATTAGATTTTAAACATCACAGTTTCCTAATATTGAAGCAACCATGGATTCCTAAAATAAATCCCATCTGAACATAGTGTATTATCATTATGATATACTGCTATAATCTCCTTGCTTCTATTTTATTCATTTTTTTTTTTTGCTTCAAACTTCATTAGGGAAATTGTCTTTATTTCTCATTTTTTTTTGCTCTTCTTGGTTTAGGAATCAGCACCATATTTGTGTTGTAAAAGTGAATTTCTTTTTGTATTATCTGAGATCTTGATTACTATTGTTTCTTTTTTCCTGCTCTATGAATATGTTTCAAGTGTGTTTCTTGTAAACAATGCATTGTTAGATTCTGGTTTTTAATTTACTATTTTATTCACTTACATTTTATGGGTAACTTCATACTACTAGCATTCATGGTTATCGATATTAACTTTATTATTATTATTATTATTTTTTTTTGGTGAGGCAATTGGGATTAAGTGACTTACCCAGGGTCACACAGCTAGTAAGTGTTAAGTGTCTGAGGCCAGATTTGAACCCAGGTCCTCCTGAATCCAGGACTAGTGATCTCTCCACTGTGCCACCTAGCTGCCACAATATTAACCTTATTTCCCTCCATCCTATTTCTCCTGTTTATCCTTTCTCTCTCTGTCTCTCTCTTAATCCACCATTCATTCTAGCAGCATCTTCCCTCTTTTGTTTCCTTCTCCTCCTATTTCCCTGTAGGTTAAGAAGGATTTCAGTGACCAAATGAGAATATCAATTCTTCTCTCTGAGCAAATTAAGACTAGAGTAAGCTTCATGTCTTGCCCATCAATCATCCTTTTCATTTTCTCTCCATAGCAAAATCTCTTCCTTTCTCAAATCTTTTTATGAGATATTTTCCCTATTCTTCTTTTTCCTTCACATTTTACCAGTGCATCCTTTTATCTCATCACTTAATTTTATTTTTTTTAATCATTCGAATCATATTCAGTTTGCCTGCATGCCCTCTATCTATGTACATTCCTTCTAATTTCCCCAATAATGATAAAGTTCTTAGGCGTTTGAAGTTTTATCTTCCCATATGGGGATGTAAACAGTTTAATCTTATTCAATCTCTGATGATTTCTCTTTAATGTCTATCTTTTTATGTTTCTCTTGAGTCTTGAATTTTAACGTCAAAATTTCTATTCAACTCTGTTCTTTTATCAGGAATGCTTGAAAGTACTCAACTTCATTACATACAATTCTTTTTTCTTCTGTGAGATAATTCTCCATTTTCTGTAGGTGATTCTTGGTTGTAATCTGAGCTCTTTTGCCCTCCAGAATATCATTTCCAAGTTCCCTAACTCTTTAATATAGAAACTGCTAAATCTTGTGTTATCCTTATTGTAGTTTCATATTTGAATTGTTTCTGTCTGCTTGCAATATTTTGACCAGGGAGCTCTGGAATTTGACTTGGGAATTCCTTGCTGTTTTCATTTTGGGATTTCTTTCAGGAGGCTATTGATAGATTCCCTCAGTTTTTATTTTTCCTCTGGCTCTAGTATATCAGGGTAATTTTCACTGACATTTTCTCGAAATAGGATGTCTAAGCATTTTGTTTGTTTGTTTTATTTTTGTTTGTTTATCATGGCTTTCAGGGAGATAATTAATTCTTAATTGTTCTCTCCTGGATCTATTTTCCAGGTCAGTTTTTTTTTCTTTTTCAATGAGATATTTCATATTTTCATCTATTTTTTTTAAATTATTTGACTTGGTTATACAACTTCTTGATGTCTCATGGAGTCATTAGCTTCCACTTGCTGAATTCTATTTATTAAGAAATTATTTTCTTCATGGAACTTTTGAACCTTTCCCCCTGATTTGGCAAATTTTTCTTTTAAATGAGTTCTCTTCAATGTATTATTGTGTCTCATTTATTATTTGGCAAATTCTGTTTTTAAGGTGTTATTTTTTCAATTTTTTTTCTCAGATAGTGTTGTGCCCCTTCTATCATGCTATTAGTTCTCTGTATTTTTTGCATCACTCATTTTTTTCACTAATTTTATTTTAAAACCCCATTTTGAGCTTTTCTATGAGTCATGTTTGGCTTGTGTTCAGTTCACATATTTTGGAGACTTTGCTTGTACCTGTTTTGACATCATTGTGTTTTGAGTTTTTTGTCTTGATCTTCCCTGTCCTCTATACTAACTTATGCCATCAGATTCTTTTTGTTGTTTTTTGTTAATTTTCTGAAGCTATTTCTTTACTTTTAATTTTATGTTAAAGTTTGGATCTACTCCCCAGGTGGAGGGGGCATTGTCCCAAGTTTCAGGTTTTTCATCTTGTTGCTTTCAGAGCTAGTTCTGGGCGTCTATAGATTTTCAGTGCTTCCTGGGTGGCATTTTCCTCAGAGTGGTGTGGTCACTGTTCTCCTGGCCTATGTTCTTGTCTTTACTCAGGAAGGTGTTTTGTTTTCCTGTAGCCACAAATGTTAGAACTTTTCTTGGTCCTGGAACTTTTATTGGTATCCCTATTCTCCTGCAGCCACAAGGGCTTGTGCTCCCCTTTTCTCCCTGGAACTGGGACCAGCATCCCTACAACCTTCTGAGTGACCATAGGCATGGTTCTCTGACCTAGAAATTTGATCCAGGGACTCTCTTCCAATTATTCCACAAATGCTATTGTTCCTTTTGGCTCTGAAATTGTGACTTAGAATTCTGTTCTACTGTGACTGTCAGTGCTAGTGCTCCTTTCTGCCTTTGAACTGAAACTAGTGCCCCTGCTCCCTTGTGAGAAAATACAAGTATTTTTCTCCACCCTGGAACTGTGAACAGGGCCCTTTTGCTCCTGTGTCAGTAATTGCTAGTGTTCCTATTTGTCCTGGGATTGGGACCTAGAATTTCATATAGGCAGTGCAATAGGGTCTTGCATCCAGTACCACTATAGAGTGTTCTGTAATCTCTTTCTGACAAGTTGTCTGACACCATTCCTGTCTATAGCATGAGAGCTCTGGAAACTGCTGTTGTAACCATCCCCAAGGACTGCTATTGTTCTTGTGACCACAGTCCTGATGTGGCAAAACTTTCCTATTGACTTCTAATGTTATCTTGGACTTGAAAATAGTTTCATTCAACATTTTGTTTGTTCACTCTTCCAGAATTCAATTTGAGGCATTACGTTAACATTGTTTGCGGGGGAATTCGGAATAGTTAAGGTCAATTCCTGCCTCTCCTTAGCAATTTTGGCTCCTTATTTCCCCATTCAAAAGAAAAAAGCAAAACCTTCAATTCCTCCAATCCCTCCTAGCATTCACCCTCTTCTCATTGATAAATCTATACATGCTAGGTAAATTCATATTCTTTCTTTTCTATCTTATCTAAACTCTCTGCAATATGACTTGTTACCTCTGAATTCACCTTAAAACACATTCTAAAGAGTGATCTATAAATTGCCAAATCTAACACCTTTTTGATCTCTCAGAAGGATTTGAAAGTCTTGGTTACCTTTTCTCTTTCCATAAACTCATTCCTTTCTCAAATTTCATAATGGTGCTATCTCCTGGTTCTCCTATTTGCATGAATATGCCCAAATGTTTAGTACTTTCCCCTTGTCACTTTCCCCTCCATATGTCCCTGCTTGTTCTTCTTATCTTCTCCCATGAATTCAATTATCATCTCAAGGATGATGATTTTTAGGTGCAGTCCTCTTCTCACTCCAACTCTAGTTCCACATCTCCATTTTTGAAATTTCAAACTGTATATCACCAGGAAATCTGAAATTCATCCTATCTAAAATGGAATTCCTTATCTTCTGTCCTAAATTACTCTTTATTCTGAACTTCCCTATAATTGCTAAGGGTAATGAGATTCTCCCAGTCACCTGGAATTTCAAACTCAATGTCATGTAGGACTCCTTACTCTTACCCAACAAATCCTAAGTGTTGCTAAATAGTGTCATTTTCAAAATATTTATTGCATATGTCCTCTATATTCACCTCACACAGTCAACATACTAGTTCAGTTCCTCCCTTTTTGTACAGTAGCTAAGACTAATAATTATCTGTGTTAGATTTTCAAAATTATATTATTATTATATGGAGGAGTCACCTTGTTCAAAATAGTCTTTAGAGAGTCACTTTTGTTGTTCTTATTGTTATTCATAGTCAGGAAACAATAAGCTTAGTAGCATCCTTTGTAGAAAGTTTACTAATCTAACTTATGATTATATCTCTTAAAATTTCCATGATAATTTCCATTGATTTATAAGAAGTCTTAGAACTAATTTAATCATATGCTTTAATTTTATGGATGCACAATTGAGACATGAAGTTTAGATGATTTGCTCAACTTCATATAAGTAGCAATACTTTAAGGAATATATTTGAACCCAGGACCCTGATTTCAGGGTGAGTGAGGTTTCTAGTAAATTTAGATGTATGTGAGGGGGCAAAGTCATGCAAAGAAGATAAGTGATAATGCCTTATAAAAAAGACAAATTTAGTTTCTCTAAAAAATGATAACAAACATTGCCCACATACTTTTTTGTTTTATTTGATTAAAATAGATTAAAAGGAGCCAATTTGGGTCAGCTAAGGTGGCACAGTAGATAGAGCACCGGCCCTGGAGTCAGGAGCACCCAAGTTCAAATCTGGCCTCAGACCCTTAACACTTACTAGCTGTGTGGCCCTGGGCAAGTCACTTAACCCCAATTGCCTCACTTAAAAAAAAAGGAGCCAATTTAATAGTTGAAACATATTACATTATATTTACATATAATTAATAGCAAACATGAAAACTGTTGCATTTTAGTAGAAAAATATGCTAACAAAGATGAGTGATGTTATACTTTTTTTTCTTTAGTTAAAACAAAAAAAAAGAAGCAAACAACATGCTGGCAGAGAGAAAATGGTGACTGAATATAACTAAACAACCTAGTCTATGTTCTGTAGTATACTAAATTGTTATCTGTTGGTAGTAGCTAATGCTTTTTCAAGGATTTGAAATACCCTGAAATAAGAAATTCTAGAGTATGGCATAAACATTTTTATTAGTTTTCTAGAATGGTATATTTATAATCTCAAATTATTAAAGAAAAGAAGAAATACCTAACTAATATGATATTTAGGAATTTTAACAATCTACTTCTGTTGTCACTTGTCATGGATAACCTAGAGCTGGTTGTATTTAAGTTTATGATAATAAAAACTCTCCTAATTATAAATGATTAAATGTTTTGTGCTTCCCACTACTTTGCTCTTAAAAAGATAAATACATAAAAATCTATGATAGTTACATTTTAAAAGCATTTTAATATTTCATATGTTGTATATGAGTGAAAATGAAGATGTGGTCTTAATTTACATCTTCTCAGAAAGGCAAAATGTGCACCTCATATTTAAATTCAAATATTCTCTCTTCATATAAAGCTGCTATTTTCTACTCTTCTAATGCATTTATGCCAAAAAAATGTACAATTCTTTTATTAAGATTCAGCACTTCACACAGTGCAGTTTCTATTGAAGACATTCAGGACATCTGCTGGTTGAATTAATAAAATTACTTAGATGCTTCTAAAGTATCAGCATGGAGCCATAGTTAATTCCTTCAAGTATATTCCATCTCTCTCGCTGTCTCTCTGTCTCTCTGTCTCTCTCTCTCTGTCTCTTTGTCTCTGTCTCTGAGTTGTCATTATTTATGTTCGTTTTAAGTTTTCAGTAGTGGCCCTTTATTCACTCAGAGAAACAGAAGAAATTATAATAATTATAATTGATAGATAAGCGTGTGCACACACACACACACATGCACACACCTCTATATTCCAGAATAAAAATATACTTCTGCATGTAACAATAAATAGTGGAGAAAACGGACAGCATTTTGGCAAAAACTATGTTTAGACCAACATCTTATACCATATATTGTAATAAAATTAAATTGATAGTCTGAATTTTTAAATCATATCCTTAATAAAGTGAACTATAACTAGTTTTTGACAACCATGGCTAAGGGTAAATATCTTAGCAAAACTAAACATAGAGGCAACTAAAAATCCAATTACAGGAAGCTGCAAAGCTTTTACTTAAAATTAAGCCAATTAGAATAAGAAGGGAAGTGATCACCTGAAAAAAAAAAAGCATCAGATATCTTTCCATAAAGGATTTATATTCAAGATAAATGGAAGACTGATAAAAAGTATGTAATATTTTAACTTGTTCACTAGTAGATAAATGGTCAAAGGATATCAGGAAACACTTGTCAAAAGAATTGCAAATTATTAGCATCAATTTGGGAAAACAAATTCTTAAACCATTAATAATAGAAGTATAAATTAAAATATTTTTTTGTTTTATTTCCAATTCATCAAATTGGTAAAGTGATGCTGTAAAAAAAAGACTAATGCACTTGGTGGAGCTCTGAACTTTTTCAACTTTATGGAGAGAAATTTCTAATTATAATATGAAAGTGACTAAAGTACACATGGTAGGTTATCCATGAGTTTACAGGTAAGTATTCAATTCAATGAGGTTTACAATAACAATAACAATAATCCATTAGACATCAAAATATTTACAGCCATATTTTATGATACTTTAAAAAAAGCAGATATCCAGAAATTGGCAAATGTCCAAGTTATGTCAAAATGTGATAGAATATCACCATAACATGACATGTTTTATATAACTAATATGGGAAAAACATAGAAAGACTTATAGGAACTAATGCAAAGCAATGAAATGATAACTCAGAAAATGACTGCAATAGTATACATAAAAATAACAATAATAATATTGAATCAAATTGGAATAGTATGTATTTGTAAAAAGCAAGCTTAACACCACCGCACCCCAACTCCTTAAAAAGGTGAATAAATGTGCCATCTTTTTTTGCCTTTTCTTTTAAGAATTGTGGGACTATTAGTATGGAACACTGTATATGTTATTTGATTTTGTTGATGAATCAATCAGTTTTTCTGAAATGTTTTCCTTCTTTCTTTTTCCTTCCTTTTAGAGTGAGGAATGATTGTTTAGGAAAGGGAGGAGAATATGGTATATTCAGAAATATAGGTAATATGCATTAATTGATGATATTTTTTAAATCCCTCATCACTAAAATATTAAAACTTTTTTCAGTCATGTAACTCCTCATTCCACTCAACTTTCTAAACCCTTACTATTTGACAGAGAACTTTTAAAATTGAACACATCTTTAAAAAATATCACATCTAATATGTGACCCTAAGTTCAGGTCCCAACAGGGCTGACTCAGCTTTGTATCCTTCCAAGTGTTATAATTAGTGTCTTACTGAACAAGAGGTTTTTGGAAGGAGGCTGAAAGATCATGGCCTCTGTGTACATGTGTGTGTGTGTGTGTGTGTGTGTGTGTGCACATTTCAGCAATCTTAGTCACATATATGTGTGTATATATATCTATGTGTATGTATATGTATATGTGTGTATACACACACATATATATTGCATATTTGGTTTCGGTCAAACATATAGCCTTAAATGCATATATGTACACACATAATACACATGTGGTTTACATGTAAGATTGCACACGAATTTGTACATATACATGCATAAATATATACATACACACATATAAAAGATGTGTTGCATATTTGGTCTTAGGGAGTTTTGAGAAAAATTATTGAATTACTTATATTTACAGTTAGAGAACTTTTGGGCATTAGTACTGAATATTCTCTTCTAGCATTAATTGTGACTCAAGTTAATTTCACCTCTCAACTGTTCTTCCCATGAGCACTTTATTTCCCTTATATTTTTGTACTGCTTCTTTTAGGGACAAGTGATTTAACAACATGATGCTTGATCATTTCTTAAAAAGAGAATGCAGAATTCACACGGAATAAAACAAATTTCATTTTTCTTTTTATAAATTTGGTGGATGAAGCTGACAAAACTATTTACAGAATATCATTTTGGCTTCCTTAACAATACTTTATCCTTAGTATTAGTGTTATATATACCTTGAATGATATAAGGAACTGAATGAATAAATGCAATGGCAAATTCAAGTTTTCAAATAAAATACACATATTTTACTTTGTATTCAAAATCCTTCCTGCACATATATTAGAATCAAACTACTTTGATGTTTCTGAATGTCCTTTGTACTTTTAAGTTAATAGAAAGGGTGTGACTTGCATAAGTACTCAGGGAGACTGATTTGTGGCTTGTACTCATTTGAAAATTTTTTTTTTTCCTGAAGCAAGAATTTATTTTAATAGTAGTACTTCAATAATGTTTTTAAATCCCTCATCACTAAAATAGTGAAATTATCCACTTTTCACTTTAAAAAAAATATTTAAACAGGACTGAGACTAGTTTGGATACTATTTACAGCTGGAATCAATTTAAAATATTAGTGTTTATTTTCTAAATGTCTCTGATGAGTGGCATAAGTCATATCTTGCCATTATAAATGAATCCTGTCCACACATCTGTCTGATAATTTAATAAATATATGAAAACATATTTGACCTTGTGGCTATTTGTCATTCACCTCCTCATATCAGGTGGATAAATCCTATAGTAATCAGGGTCTGCTACTTTAATTCTCTGCATGTTTAATTCATTATTTTTGTCTTATTAAGGTGAAATGAACAAAGCATAGTGACTGTGTCCTAACAAAATACAAGTTCTTTGAGGACAGTATTTTTTCTTTTATCCTTGGCACCAAGCTCAGTGTCTGCCATAAAACAGATATTTAAGAAATACTTATTAATAAATATGGATATCAGAGAACCAGAATATAATTTTATCCAAGCTATTAGAGAGCTGCAGAACCCTACTAATTTAACTCCATCAAGATGTATTTACAGATAAACAAAATAATAAAAAAAAAACAAAAACAAAACTAGAACTAACACATGATTTTTAAAGATGGTCAAATTTTAGTGGCATATTTCTCCACAAAATCGTTCCAAATGGACTCAGAGAAATTTTAAGCTCTTGATGATTATTCATTCTTTAATAATTGTAGTGAATTATACTCAAAAATCTTCAGCCTTGGAGTCAAGAAGGCTCAAAGTTCAAGTACAACATGTTAGTCTTTAACTTCTTATGCGATTCTTTAAGATTGTAAGATACAGAGAATATAGAGATCTTCATATATAGTAAGTGATCATCATCAGTAATTTCCTATATGAATTATATTATAAGTCTTTCACCACTACAGATTGAATGTGCTGTGCCATTCCGTCATTTCAGTCATGTCTGATTCTTCATGACCTCATTTGTGATGTTCTTGCCAAAGAAACTGGAGTGGTTTGTCATTTCCTTCTCTAGCTCATTTTACAGATATGGAACTAAGGCAAAAACGGTTAAGTGATATGCCCAGGGTTACAGAGGTATGAAGAGTCTTTGGCCAAAATGGAATGGAGGAAGATGAGCCTTACTGACGCCAGGGCCAGCACTCTATCTGCTGCACCACCTAGGTGCACCCAGATTGAGTCTATTTTCCATAATTTTCTAATTGTCTTATAGTGATTAAAAAAATACAATCCACATGTATAACATTTTATGTTTTGCCAAGTATTTCATGCTATTATTATCATATCATTATTATTCATATTATCTAAAAAAGCCTGTGGAATACCTATTGCAGGAATTATCTCCATTTTATGGATAGGAAACCTGAGGCTTGGAAAGGTTTCATGGTCTACCTCTAGTCACTCATATTTAGGTTGTATCTAAGGAAGAGAGCCCAAAGAGCATGTGATTTGTGAATGAGTTTTCTAGTCCCTGATCTCTTCTCCTATGGAAAGGTAATGTATACTTGCTGTTCGGTCATAAATGTCAACTTCCCACCCCTTGTTATCTCTTTTCTCTAAGATGAGTACTGAGAAGCAGGTTCAACTTTGGGGAAGATTTTGTTCAGTCTGGGGCTACATAATATGGTCTAAGAAGTCAAGGATTCTTGGGACAGCTCTCAATCTAGTTTCTTTTAAAAAAATTATTTATTTTGTTTTATTTTTTATTTTTTGTGAGGCAATTGGGGTTAAGTGACTTGCCCAGGGTCACACAGCCACTAAGTGTTCAGTGTCTAAGGTCAGATTTGAACTCAGGTCCTCCTGAATCCAGGGCCAGTGCTTTATCCACTACAACACCTAGCTGCCCCCTTAAGCTAATTTCTTGATGAAATATTAGGTTCAGATACCCCATAGGATCATGAGATAAAGAAAGTCACATAGAGAGGGAAATAGGTTGTAAGCAAAGCATAGTACATAGAAACAATATTCACAGGTCACAGATTTTTAACAACATGGTGGTAGGAACATTGAAACAGGGATGGAACCCAAAATAGCTTGAGTGATCTTGCTATGTACTTCATTAATCTACATCAGGAAGAACTAGTTATCCTAGGAGATGCTTAAAATGACTCAGGACTACACATGGGGTTTGATTACTTTCCAACCTACTTATAGTCATTTAGTATTCTGAGGCATGGGCATCTGAGAGCTAACCAAAAATTCTTTACTGTAGGTCACATTCAGTGGATGTCAACGAAAATTGACTCCCATGTCACCCTTTACTTTCTTCTTCTCTATATGTTTTCTCAATATCTTTATTTCTATAGCATTTACTAATTTCCAGCTCTCTCCAATTTCCCTACTGAATTTTTTTTTAGGTTCATTGCCTTGCTCATGTACTGTGTCCGTCCCTTATCTCTTATCATTAACTGAATGCTTAAAGGGTTCTACAAGTATGAATGGCATACTCAAGCTTTCTTTTATTTTTTACAATGAAATACTAATACAAAACATCAAAATCTGCATGAATAAGGGATCTATGATTCAGCCTAAATCCACTTTTGATGAAACCATCAAGATAATTGAGGGTAAGTAGGATTGTTTTCAGAAGAAAAATGTATATTTCTTGTAAATACTACTAGAATTTACCTGATAATTGTAACATTTTGTGACCTGTAGACTGGTGTCTGTGGTAAAAAACAGAAGTTTTAGCTTTATCATTTGAGAGTTGAGTGTGTGAGATTTAAAATTGGATACAAGAGCATTAAACTCCCCTTTAACCTTTCCCTTATATATGTCCCAGACCAGTAAGAGAAAGAAGCCTCTGAGCTTTAGTTAGAGATGAATTACTTAGCTTTTATTGTTTGGGAATTAATTAGCCAACAAACAAGGTGATGTTGATTAGAGAAATAGGAAAGTAGAAATACAAATAAATAGTCTTAGGTCTAAGCTTAGTCTATATTCCATATAGAACTCACCAAATTCCAAAACCACCTCTGAGGCTAAGAACCATGTCAAGCACGTGCTGTTACGGAGGACCAGGCCGATCACCAAGGACCATGCTCTCGAACTTGAGTCAGCATGTGTGTGTGTGCAGAGCAAGCGAGCAAGCGAGGAGAGAAAAGAAAGGCCCCACTTCCATTCTCTCCTTGCCTTTAAGCTTGCACCCCGGAAGTGGAGTGCTTAGCAGACGCCATTGGTCACGGTCTCCTCCCAGAAAGGGTGGTCCTTCAAAAACTGGCGTCCTTCAGTTATGGCTAACCAACTGTAAAAGCTTGCACTTTTTACCACAAGCGCATGCTTTTGAAGGACCACCCTTTTGGAGAGGAGACCTCCACGAATGGCCCTGCGCCTGCTGCTGCCCAGAGAGCTGGCCAAGCACGCTGTGTCTGAGGGCACCAAATTCCCAGAAGGCAGTTTAAAAACTGAGGGTGGAACAGAAGTTTAGTCTCTCTGACTTCTCAGCTTAGCCGTGGTGGCACATGTGGTGCTGGTTCTCTGCCTGGCAGGCAGTTTGGGATTCCATGAGTTTTATAAAGGAATATAGACTAAGCTTAGATCTAAGATTATTCATTTGTATTTCTACTTTCCTATTTCCCTAATTGGTATCACCTTTTTGTTGTCTAATTAATTTCCAAACAATAAAAATGAATCCCTCACTGATTAAAGCTCAGAGGCTTCTTTTTCTTAGTGGACTGGGAGATATATAAGGGAAAAGTTAAAGGGGGAGTTTAATGCTCATATATCCAATTTTAAATCTCACATGTCAAAATAGGATATTTTCCAGAGAAGGAAGTCCAGAGATAATAATTTTCATCTGCTTTCAGTTCCCCCATTCAGTTCTTTCTGATCTATACACAGGCTTCATTCATTACAAGGTGAAATAAACTGAGGGAGAGCTTATAGATATCAGTGTGCTTGTCCTGAAAGCCTGTTGACCTTTTCCCCAGGTGGGGCCAAACTGGAGGAAGGTTACATGACACTGAACTTTTTCTCATCTGAGGGGCCAGAAGAACTTAAGAAAGATTACTAGCTGGACATAAAAAATAAAACAAAAAAATAAATAAACAAGCAAATAACAAAAACAACAAACTTGGGCAGCTGTGACATAATGAGTCAGTTTGGCTAATAGGTCATATGTGAAGCAAGGAAGAAATGAATACAATCTTAATGTCAATCTAGGCATATCTGCAAACAGAAAAATCCTTCCTAGATCATTGGGTTCTATTATCAGTAATCCAGTCTAAAAATGCATAGTCATCTCTTTTTAAAAGAAAGACATTTCATAAATCCTGTCTGCATGTAAAGTTTTTTCAGATGAAAGGTTATATTTCCCAGCTAGTCAGGAAGAATTTCATGGTCAAAGCAATCTGCAAAGCACAGCACTGGTTTTACTCTATCCTGAAAGCAATTTTCAATGGAAGTGTTACAGTAGCTCACATAAAAATTGATTTAAGTGTAAAGGCTCTTGCGTTCATTTAAGTAAGCAAAAGAATATGCAAAGATGATACTATATATAAAACCCACAAGATGTTATGTCCACTTAGTAATAGCTCCTGAATTCTGCTAACTGCCTGCTTGAAGTCACCTTGATCTCCTTTAAAGTAGCAGAGAGGGAGAAAAAATGATATAATTACCATGTGAATTTGTTTAATGCCATGTAAGATTAATAAGCTTGTATTATTTATGGTGTGAAGCAAATGTTAGGGTAGCCAATGTGCTTTCTTCACTGAGAACATAGATCTTGAAACATACTTTTATGGAGAAATCAATTTCAACTTCCTTTCATTTCTGGCTGTCAGTTACTATCAATCAGTAAAATCTTTTTAAAGCAAACCAAGAGAGAATTCACAGGTTGCCTTTCCTTTGTAGCTTCTCAAAGGAAGTATATAAAAGGGTGAGAGTGTTCAGTGAACCACAGAGGGTCATGTACGTTAAATATACCTTTTAGAGGTACAATGTGTTTTTTTTATGTCTTACTCCAGTTTTCTACTAGGTTAGAAAATCAGGGTGGCAAAGACTTTGTAAAGTTCTTATGTTTTTTCTTTCAATGAAAGTTTCCCTAAGGACGTTATAGCATAACTTGGATCCAAAGAATTGTTTTATATGTAACCAAATAGAAACAAGTACTTAGAAATTGATTTTAACTTTGCTTAGCCAGTACAAGATTGTTTTAATAATTGGCACTATTTTATAGATCTTGAGATCTGATATGGCTAGACCCCTTTCACATTTTTTTTATTGGTTCTCTTGATGTCTTTGAGCTTTTGTTCTTCCAGATAAATTTTGTTATTATTTTTTCTAGATATATAAAATAAGTTTTTGATAGTTTTATTGCTATGGCACTAAATAGATTAATTTAGGGAGGATTGTCACTCCATATATTGGCTCGGCCTGTCCATGAAAAAATTAAATTTTTTCTAATTGTTTAGATCTTTATTTGTGTGAAAACTATATTATAATTGTGTTCACATAGGTTCTGAGTTTGTCTTGGGAGGTAGACTCCCAAGTTTTTTATATTGTTTACAGTTATTTTAAATGCAAATTCTCTTTCTATTACCACTGGACTTCTCTCTTTTTATCTATTTATCTAGCTACATATATTTATCACACTATTCCCCTGCTATTTAGCTAGCCTCAGAATATTAGTCCATGTTTCACATCCTATCTAGTTAACTTGTCATTTACCTCACTTGTGCCTTACTTTTCCTACTTATGTGAGTAAGATTTTTCCCACCCCTTAGTTTTAAGAGATTTAAAGGGACTTACTTATGATAATATTCAGCATATTAACTAAAAGGTGTGACTTATTATATTTAGATAACTTATTTTATTGTATTAATAAATTAAGTCTCTATATCACTTAACAATTTCTGATGATATTTTCCAATATTAAGCAATAAGTAATATCCGATGATATTGTGGTGAAGCAATAGGATATTATAGTCAGCAATATGATGTCTTAGAAGTCACGAGTGATATACTTCACTGAAGGGTCATGCATTAAAATTATGACCATATGTTCAACGAAGGGGTCATTCATCTGAGTTATGACTGTATTGCTGCAAAAAGACTAATAAGATTATTTGAAAATGATGATGAATTTGTTAGATAGGGAGTTTCAATATTTTCAAAAAATAATATTTGCTAAGCGTGTAAGCTTTGCATGGTTATAAAACCTTTTTTAATCCTTAGCTCAAGGTCTTTCAGGTCCTATCCCTGACTGACCATCTTTATTGTGAGATAGGCCCCCTCTCAATAAACCTATGTTCTGTGGCTTGGAGACTTTGCTCTTTCTTCTTCTTTGTCAGACTTAGAAATTTTTGTGAAAATTTGAAGAGGGCCTCTGGACCAAATTTGCCAGGAAAAATAAAAATCACTTGTCTTTAGCCTTTCTGTCCTAGGCTGAGCTATCTTTTTTGATGAGTAAGTTAGAACAAAGTCCAATCACCATAAAATTAGTGGGAACCAGACCACTTGTTAGCTTTGACCAGTGTTTCTTATTCCGTATGATCATCTACTAAAGTCCTCTTAATACTCTTCCTGCCAGTGAACCCAATCCCTTTGCATCTTTTGTTCTTGGCTCATTAACCAAATCAATAGTGTTTACTAATATTGTTCCTAGAAAGGGAAAATTTCTATCTTCTGCAGAAGGCTTTTCCCAATCCCTTTTCGTTCTGGTGCCTTCCCTCCATTAATTATTTCAAATTAACTCCATATATAGCTTATTTTAATTATAGTTTTTGATGTGTTATATCCTCTATTAGATTGTGAACTTCTTGGGGACATCTAGGTGGCACAGTGGATTCAGGAGGATCTGAGTTCAAATCTCACCTCAGATACTTGACACTTACTAGCTGTGTGACCATGGGACAGTCACTTACCTTCATTGACCCACAAAAAAAGTGAACTTCTTGAGGATTTGACATTATATCTCAAGAAATCACATAGAAAGATGCCCCAATTCCTTAGAAACAGAGAGTCAATTGGAAAAAGAATATATCACTAACTTCTGGAGAAAACTGAAGAGAAAATTACTTTTACCAAGGGACTGTGTAAAACTGCAAAAATGTTTTCTGTTTTTTTTTTTTTGTTCAAAGAAGGGGTCTTGAGATGGATTTTGAATGATAGGACTGACTGCAACAGAAGGTAATGGATTGAGGATTAGTGTAGATTAAATTCCAATCTAATCAATTGAAGTACATCCATTTTCTTTTTTTTAAATCTATTTTCTACAGAAAAGAATTATGTTTTTATAATTAAGCTTCCCTGTACCGAACAATTGGGAAGTAAATGTCAATATCATTCCTGAGTGAATTCAGTATGTGAATAGAAAGAAATCACAATTTTAACACTGAGAAAATTTCCTTGAGACAAGGTTCCTAGGATTTAGTTGACTTGACTAAAAACACACACTCCCCATTTTAGGCCTTCTTATTGAAGAAAGTAAGGATGTAACTATTTGGAGTGTTTGCCTAACTATATAATCCTGAGAGAAAATAAATGCAGAGTGTTGAGATTGAATGTTAGAAAAATGACTCATTCTAAGCTTGGGATGCCAAAGAAAAGAAGCTATCAAATACTTTCTAATGACATCAATCATAGAATTATAATGTTGGAAATATTATAAAACATGTAATAGAATACACTTCTTTAAGAGATGGAGAAACTGTGTAATGGAAAATATTTTCATGTTATTCATATTGTGAAAGAAAGCACATGTCAAAAAAAGAAAGAAGCATAAAATGAAAAATATGATGCTTCACACTACATTTAGATTCCATCAGTTCTTTCTCTGGAGATGGATAGTATTTTTCATCATAAATCCTTCAGAATTACCTTATATCATTGTATTGGGGCAGCTAGGTGGTACAGTGGGTACTGGCTCTGCAGTCAAAAAGAACTAAGTTAAAATCTCACCTCATACACTTACTAGCTGTGTGATCCTTGGCAACACACCCCAAATTCCTTAAACTTTCAGGTCCTTGTCCAGTTGTTCTGATTATATACCTTGCCACTGAATCCATATGGCTCTGGAGGAGAGAGCAAGATTGGTGACCTTGAACAGCCATCCATCACTTAAATTCAATTCAGTGCATGTCATGAAATAACCCCCATATCATGGTTCTCTTTACAAATGAAGGACAAATAATAATAATAACAATAATAATAATAATATCAGTGTATAGATGGGAATAGCTAAGCCATTCATATAAAATCACTGTATAATATTGCCATTACTATGTAGAATATTCCCCTAGTTCTGCCTACTTCACATTGCATTAGTTCATGAAAGTCTTTCCATGTATTTTTTTCTGAAAGCATCCTGCTCATCATTTCTAATAGCACTATAGTATTTCATCACAATCATATAAAACACCTTGTTCTGAGCTATTTTCTAAAATGTTTCTATTCCTTGTTTATTGATTCAGTTACACTTTTTAAGACTACTTTAAAATTTTTATTAACCACTCCTAAAGTTGAGATGATTATTGCTTTTTATGGTAGTTTAAGATCTTGTTGGCTTTATGCCTTCTTTATTTCTACTTGTTTTTCTCATTATTACCCTTCATATATTAAGGTTTTTGTTTTTTCAAAATGTTTCTTTTTGTTATGTAAGTATAAAAAGTGTATCCCCTTGACTATTTGACTTATATAGCATTAAAAATGTAAAATACTTAGGCAATATTGTCATTTTTTTGTGATTTTGCCATGACCAAACAAGAGCAATCAATATATTTCTAAGTATTTATCTCCCTTTATGACTTAAGGTAAATAGGTGGTGGAGTGGATAGAGGTCTGGGTAAAGAGACAGGAAGCCCTAAAATCAAATCTGTCTTCATATATCTCTAGGCAAGTCATTTAATCTGTCTGCCTCAGTTGCATCCAATGTAAAATAGGAATAACAATAAGACTTTCCCAACAGGGTTGTTGTGAGGATCAAATGAGATATTTGTAAAATTCTTAGCATTGTACCTAGCACATAGGGCGTAGCAAATGTTTGTTAACTGATTAATACTCGAGAAATGGCAGTAATTTTGGTGGACTTATTTTTGTCCTGTTACCTAACTGAACTATTACTATTACTGTTAATGATTTCAACCAGTTTCTTCAGTGTCTCTCAGTGGCACATAATAATCTCATCTGTAGGAGTGTTGGAGACAAAAGGATAGACTATCAAAAAGAAGGATGGCCTAGTTCTATACCAAAATTACTATTTTACATATTAGACCAGGTCCTGTGATGGAAAAAAAAATAAGAAAGAAAAGAAAAAGAAAGAAAAGGGGGAAAATAGAAGGAAAGAAAATGTGCTGTCATTTTTCTAGCCCAGATCAACAAAGGAAGAAAGAGGCCTACAGACTTAAGGGATCAAATATAGCCATATGTAGTCACAAGGAAGATTCTAGTTCAAGGAGAGACTGCACCAGGGCAAGGAGAGGTCCCAAATCCAACACAAAGTAACCTGAACTTATGCATGGTATAGAATGCATGCTAATTGGTGGCTCTACTGCTCACTACCCAGTTCTTGGTCAAAGATCTGGTGTAGACCTGAGGAGGATGACTGTGCCTAAGTATGATATTCCAATGTAAGACTCAGTGATGGTTATTTATTTGGCTATCTATTGAGCAAAAAGCAATTTCACAAACAGTAGCATTGTGGCTCTAATCTCAGGATCAAAGCTTGGTCTTATCTACAACCTCTTCCAGAATAAGAATCACAGACCAATGTGGAATCTAAAGGTCTCTCCACTCTGAACTGGCCCAGCTTTCCAGTTTCCTGAGTCTAGCAGGAGTCTATTGAAACTCCAAATAGGGTAAGTCGTACATGTGTTCCTCAGAAATAAACATAAGTTAGAAATATATGGAACTCAGATCAATTGGAAAGAAGAGCTAGGCCTTCTTTCGACACTTGGTTTTCCATGCCCTGCTGTAATTGTTCCCTGAGAGAAGGCAGTAACAAACTCAGGCTAGACATCTTCTCCTTGCTCCAAAGTGACTTTTATCTGCACAAGGAGTATAAAATGTCCTTCTATGCCACTTTATGCCCAGCCTCAGTTGAAAGGAAGAGCCAAATCTTGCTCTGACCACATGATTTCCAACTTCTGCTATGTGTATCTTCTGATGGAAGGCAAGGTGCCACATTTACTACATGTCACAATTTTTCTTTCTTCATCACCTTCTACTCCCATATTAGGAGACTTCAACATACATATTTACTTTCCCTCAAAGACCTTAAACAGTGTTTCTTAATCTTCTCATTTCTGTTAAACTATTTCTCCATCAAAGCTATGCCATATGCAAAGATAGTCATAAATTTGTCTTGCTATCACCCACAATTCTACCATATCCACTTTTAAGAATTTGGAAATTCCCTTATTGGACCATAATTTATTGGGTTTATACCTCCCCTTGTCCCTTCACTTAAAAAACCTACTCTTTTATCCACATCATAACTTCCAAACCCTTGAACCTTCCATTATCTCCCAGGTCATCACATCTACACTAGTCACTCTATCTTTTACACATCTTGCCAATTGGTGAAACAATTCAAGTCTACACTGTTTTCTTCTCTTGAGTCACCTTATTTCACTGATTATACAGTGCCTAGCTACAGCCTTGGATTGCTCCCACCATTTATTGCCTTTATTCCTACATATGTTCTGTCAAATGAAAATGAAGAGAATTATGTAACTATTTAAAGTGGTTCCACTTCAAATTTATGTTATTAATACCTCAGCTGGTCCCTCACCACTGCTAGGCACCACTACTACATAAAGGGGGCACATTTGATACATGGTTCACAAATTTCCTCTTAGGAAATCAGGATACCAACATGTAAAATGTAGATTCTCTAAAACTTGAATGTTCCATTAAGTGTCTGTGATTTCTTCTTAGACTACAGGAAAGCAAGTATTACTAATAATTCTACACTATGCTGGAATCTTTTGGGTTTTACCTACCCACTGTACTCCACAAATTTTAGTGAGACTAAATTTTCTCAGGTTTCCTTCCCACTCTTGTTCCTTACATGGATCATTATGTGATTTAGGGAATATTACACCATTAACTCATATGGTCCAGTCAACACTACATCATCAATTTGGTTGCTTACCTCAGTGCCCTCAGGAAGGGAGAACTCTTTCAAGCCTCTGCCCACAGTAGTGTGGCAGTATAAAGGATGGTTCCAGCAGTCATGGGGAAGAATCCTTTCTAGGTGAAAGCAAACTATTCCTGACTAGTTTCAGTCAAAAAATTGTGGAAAAAGTGCTAAAGTTCATATCATTTAACCCCATCCTTAGTTACCTGGTCTACAACATTGAAGAGACCAGGAACAGCTGAAGAGATTGGCTTGAAGACTTTATTAAACTCCCCAAAGTCCAATGTAAGTCAACAGGTGCAGTCTGCCTTCCTCACCCATAATACAGGTTTATTTAAAGGGAATGAAAATATTTCACCTCTCTGGACACCTGATATTTTGCAGTGCTAACTATACAGGTTCAATCAATATTTCAAATTTTCCATTTGGCTCTACCCACAGTGCCTTGCCTAAGGATTGCTGAAATGGTTTCATAAATAATAAACCCAAGCACATATTCCTTCTCTGGACTGACCTTAGTAGTTTCCCTTGAATGAGCTAACTAGGAATGGGTCTTTAAAAGTTAGCCCATGGTTGGGTCTGGATAAAGAGTTCTTTGTACAATTTTACTAACAACCCAAGTCTAGACATCAATTGCTTTCCAATCAACCTATTGTTTCAGGGGTCATATATTGTTTTTGTTGTTGTTATTGTTATTGTCTTTTATTCCCAAGAGGACCATGATATCTGGAGATGATGTCATGGCTTGCAATGAATTGGATTTAAGTGATGGGAGGGCTGTGCAAAATCACCAGCCTCACTCTGTTTTCTGGAGGCATCTGGGTCCAGTGGCCACACATAACTCTGTCCCACATAGCTAAGAGGTGATAGTATCTATGATTTCTTCCCCTATTCAGTGCCTATTCAAACAGACAGCGTTATTTTCTGAAGCCAAAATGGTCCCAAATCTTACTCAGATTTCATCAATTTCCCTATATGATTGTTTATTGGTAGATAAACATAGCTAAAGTCTGAAATCATTAAGATAGGACTCCACCCAGAAGGTAGGATTTAATTATCTCTAATAATGACAAGACATAGAGTATAACAGACTTTGTGGATGGAAAGATAAATGCAAGCCTACATACATTCAGTTTATCAAATCCATTCCCTTTATTAACTTCATGTCCTCCCTTGCAGATATTCATCTGCAAATTGGCTGCAAGAGGAAATCATCTTTACACGACCAATTACAATATCAATCAGCTCAAAAGGGATAAAGAACATTCCTCCTCTAGACACCCTAATAAATTTAGTTGACTTAAAAAAGTAGGTCCTCAGAGAATTCCCTCAGTATATGGAAGTTCACCACAGAAAGCCTTTCTGCACTGGTTCCATCAGACCACAAACTCAGGAGCCATTGTTCAGGGACTTTGATTTCTCTTCGAACTTCTTCTGCAACCATCTCATCACTTTGGTGGAAAGAGTTGCCTAGCTCCTACTCCTTCATGGTAGGGATTCATCATGTTTTTGGTAGCTTTCTTATATAAGTGTGTGTGTATTGGGTATAGAAATCTCTTACCCAACAGGGAAAATAGACTGGAAGGGAAAAAGAAAAAGTGGGAGTGATAAAAGAGAGGGTAGATAAATTGAGGCTGTGGTCAGAAGCAAAACAGTCTTTTGAGAAAAGACAGGATATAAAGAGAGAAATAAGGATAAATAGAAGAAAATAGAATGGAGGCAAATACACAGCGATCATAAATATGAATGTAAAGAGCCAGCTATATGGTACATTGGATAAATCACTGGGCTTAGAATAAAAAAGACCAGAGTTCAAATTCAGCCTCAGAACTTCCTAGTTTTATTACCTACAGTAAGTCACTTAACCTGTCTTTGCCACTGGAGAATAAAATGCTAAACCATTCTAGTGCCTTTATGAAGTTAAACACCATGGCATCATGAAAAGTACAACATGACTAAAATGACTGAACAAGTGAAAGTGAATGTGATGAGCTTTCCCATAAAACAGAAGCAGGTAACAGAGTGGATGAGAAACCAATATCCAATAATAAATTGTTTATAAGAGAAACACATGTAACAGAAAGACACACAGAGTTAAAATATGGAGATGGAACAGTATCTACAATGCTTTACCTGAGGTTAAAAGAAAAAAGAAAACAAACACAGTGCCAGCAATCATGATCTTGGACAAACAAATGTAAAACTACACTAACAAAGTAAAATTTAGACTCCCTGTTTCCAGAGCTAAGGACCAGAAGGTAAGCTGTGTCTTGAGCTGTGCAAGACAATAATCCTTTGCAATCACCCTCTGGATGATCTCATTCTCTGGGATAGTCACACAATACATCAGGTGTTCTCTGGTCAAAGACAAACACTGGACAAAGTTGGAACATCCTGCAGTGAAACAAACTTGTCATGTGCTTGCTGCTCCCTCATTGTTAGGGCTACAATTCACTGATCAGTCGCTAGTATAAGTATTGAGATCTCTCCACACTACCTCAGATCCACCCCACTAGGGGTGGGGACCCAGTGCAAATGTCTATAGCTCTACCTTGTTTGCAAGCCTTTTTCCTCACTTAGGAAATTAAGTCTCTCTAATTCCTCACACCTGTGTCTGACCTATTTTGTGCAGCTCCAGCCATACATAGGTTAGAAACTTTTGGAAAAAGTCCAGTTGACATTTTTGGTGGCAGCAGTGGACATGGAACCGGGGCAATTCCAGAACCAGTGGTAATGGATTGGCACCAACAGAGATTTCTCTGGAGTCAGGCTCTTCCTTCTCTGGGGAATCCATGAGGCCTCTTTCTACTCCAATCCATTCCAAGTTCTTCCCTTTGATTGAGGGTGACTTTTCTTTGATAGGAAAAATCCCTGGGCGCCTCTGGTGACTCATCTTGGATCACTCTGGTAAGATGGATATCCTTTTATAACTGCATGCCAGCACACCTTTTTGTAATGTGTCAGATATGTTTACAAAGGTGGCATACCAGCACACTCAGTTCCATTTGCAAGTTAGATATGCTGGTATACAAACACTTTGCCTCAGGTTCCCCACATGCCTAAGTTTGTAATTTGTGTGCCTCAGGCTCCCCATGCATCCTCCATACTCTGCAAACCATATGTCTCCAGCTCCTGCATGTCTAGGTTAAAATCTGCAACTGTGTGTATTCTGTTGAATCAATTAAACCTAAGGTAAAGTTGAGATCTTAATCGTGCACTCTGAATTTATCTTCTAATTTGTCTTTTTGGAATGGTGCCTGTGTTTGTTGTTTAAGCTTGTGTTTGTTGTATATGTACTGTCATTTTGTCTGTGAGTCTTTGTAGAATGTCTGTGTCCTGTTTGTAGATTCTGTTACTTGAAAGATTAAAATGCAGCCAGCCAGAAAAACTTCTAAGGGAGGTAGCTGGAGAGTTTAGGACACTGGGAAAAATGAATGCAGTTTCATATTTGACGCAATTGTCTCAGTAAGCAGGACTAACTCACACGTTAGGCTTTCTCTGGGAGATTAGGTTATAAGAAAAGAGGAAAAACCTGTAACACATTTTCTTTCTATCATTTCAACATTAGCCAGGTTGGCATTACAGAAATAAAGTCAGATAATTAATTAAAGTTTGTGGAACCACTAAAAACATCTTAGAAGATTAAGGAGTTTGAAGATTAATCATTTTTAGATTGCAGGAGAGGCATCCTGGGGTTTGTGGTAATTTCAAGAATTCACTCCCTTCTGAAATATCTTAGTAAGTTTGGGGGTACCACTCTGTAGAATTTATTTTAAGGAAAATTAAGCATTACATTTTATTAAAGTTAAAGACAGATTTCCCCCTGAAGATTGATAGCTCTATTGTTCTAGGGCAGTGAAGGAAGGCAGCTAGTTTGGAATTAAGCAAAGAATGAAGAAAAAAAATAGGTAAAGGTTTGCAGTTTATAGCCACTGCTTATTAACCCTTCCTTGACATTTTTAACCATGAAAATACAAAAAAATGGTTTATACCAAAGCTCTCTGGTACAGGATCTCTGACCATCTCATCACCTCTCATCTCAGATCGGTGACCCAAATACAAGTCCCCCCAAAATTGCTTGAAAAATATAGCAAAACTTTGAATTATGTTCTGGTTTCAGACATTTATTAGCTGTATAATCCAAGGCAAGTTATTTTACTCTGCCCCAGTATTCTGATATGTAAAGGGAAAAATAATAATGGTACCCATCTCCTAAGGCTGTTATGAACTCAAAAGGATTTGAATGTAAATTGTTTAACAAAGTGACCACTATATGCTAAGCAATATATTGTTATTGTTCCTTTAATTGACTGTAATTGTTCCATGTCCGATAACTTTAAAGGTGGTTTTAAAATGTCAGAGGTAATAAGATCAATTATTTTCATATGGGATAATTTGAAAATGTAATTGATGTCATCTGAAGTTTTGGTTCATGTTTAAATACGTGCTATTGTTTGTATCATATTGTATTTTCTTATTTTCTCTCTTTTTTTTTCTTTTGCTTCTGCCAGTTTTTTGGGTGTCTTCCTGGATAACTGATATTGTGTCATATGTGTCCTCCAAATAAATGAGTTATTACTGTATCCACATCAATAAAGCAAAGTTAGTATGGATTGTAGAAGTAGATATCATATTGGTGTTCATTATACTAGATTCTGTGTGCCCAGGAAGTCTGTGAGATGATTTTGGGCTAATACCAATAGGAGCTTCTACTGGTTTCTCTGCTGGTTTCTCTACCTTGGGAGCACTGGTACTTATAGGTTCATAAGTTGCTGTAGCCGGTGTTGGAGTGACAGATGTAGGGATATGGGTGGGAGCTCAGGCAGGGGAAGGAGTTGGAGCTTGAGTCCCAGATGCTACTGTTGAAGAACTAACTGATTGCCAAGTTGTAGCTGGTGAAGGTGCTGAAGTAGCTGCTACTTTGGGTTTTGTCACCATAACCACCACAAAGCTCTTCCCATCAATTGTGTATTCTTTGTGATCATCATTGAGGATTTTGCCTGCATAGATTAATTAATTTTTGGCTTGCTACAGAAAAGGCATCTTTTCCTCTTTTATGCACACAAAATCCTCAACGATGATCACAAAGAATACAAAATTGATGAGAAGAGCTTTGTGATGGTTGTGGTGACAAACCCAAAGTGCATGTGTATACACACACACACACGTCTTAACCTCTTCCTAACTTTCCTATTTTTTTCTAAATTTTCTTTACTATGATCTTTATGTTGTTGTTGAATCATTTCAATTGTTTACAACTCCTTACAACGGGTTGAGGTTTTCATAGCAAAGAAGGTTGAGTGGTTTGCCATTTCCTTCTCCAGCTCATTTTGCAAATGAGAAAGTGAGGCAAAAAGGGTTAAGTAACTTTCCCAGGATTATAGAGCTAGTGTCTGAGGACAAATTCAAAGTTGTCAAGATGAATCCAGCTGGTTCCCAGGCCAGTGCTCTATCCACTGTACCACCGAGTTGCTCATGAACTCTATAGACATCATGAAATTGAACAGTTTCAATATATAAAGAAAAAAAGAGGATTCAATTTGAATCTACAAACTTCTGTTATATAGGCATGTTTTTAGCTCCCAATATGTGTATCATGTTTTGTTTTGCTTTGCTTTGGTCTCATTTGAATTTGACACATTAGTTTCCCACTTTTAAATTTTTCTTACATTCTCTTTTTTATATATTTATGTCTTATGTTTCTTAGTATATCTTACTTATCCCAAGCATCTCTTTTTCCCCTTTGCAAGGAGTTGTCCCCTATAACAAATAGCATTTTTTAAAGAAGAAAATAAATCAGCACAAATAGTCAATACATTAAAAGATTCCCCAGACATGTGCAAGATATAAAACTTATGGCCCTACCTCTTCCACAAAAAGTTTTGTTGGGGATGTTCTCTCATACATCTGTTTTCCAATCCAGATTGCTCTTTATAATTTTATAATTCACTTTTGATTTTTTGGGGTATATTTGTTCTTTCCATTTACTTTGTTGTGATTATTGCATATGCTCTTTTCTTTTCTCTTCTTAAATCATTCTGAATTAGTTTATAAAGATATTTCCATGATACTCTGCATTACTCACACAAATAATTTTCTTAAAATACAGTAATATTCAATATAATACAAATTATAATTCTATCTATATTAATTTACTTATTCAGTGCCATACCATTCAAACTACCAAAAGTTATTTTATAGAACTTAAAAAATAATAATAAAATTCATTGGGAAGAATAATCAAGCTTATCAAAACAATTAATGAAAAAAATCAAGGAAGGTAGCCTAGCAGTACCAGATCTCAAATTATATTATATAATAGGAATCAACAAAATTATTTGGTACTGGCTAAGAAATAGAGTGGTGGTTCAGTGGAGTTGATTAGATACATAAGACACAGTAGTAAAATACCACAGTTCTCTACTATTTGATGAACACAAAGATTCTGTCTTTGGATAAGGATGCACTTTTTTGTTTGTTTGTATTTGTGGGGAATAAGGGATAAGTGACTTGTCCAGGGTCACACAGCTAGTATGAGTCAAGTGTGTGAGGCCAGATTTGAACTCAGGTCCTCCTGAATCCATGGTTGGTGCTTTATCCACTGTGGCACCTAGCTGCCCCCTAAGAACTCATTTTTCAACAAACAACTGCTAGGAAACCTGAAAAATAGTATGGCAAAAATTAGGCATAGAATAACTTTTCACACCACATAGCAAGATTAGGTCAAAATGGGTACATGGCTTAGACATAAAGAGTGATGCCATAAGCAAATCAGGAGATCAAGGAATGGTCAGATCTATGGAGAAGGGAAAATATCACCAAACAAGAGATAGCAAACATTATAAAATATAAAATGGATAATTTTGATTATGTTAAATTTTTAAATACGTTTTTGTACAAACAAAGCCAATGCAACCAAGATTAGAAGGAAGGCAGAAAGATGGACAACATTTTATATAAGTGTTTCTGGTAAAGGCGTCATTTCTCAAATATATAGAGAACTAAGTTAAAATTATAAGTCATTCCCACATTGAAATTAAAGCTATTTAAAATCATATGAAAAAATGCACTAAATCACTATTGCTTAGAGATATGGAAATTAAAACAACTCTGAGGTACCACCTCACACCTATCAGATTGGCTAATATGACAGAAAAGGAGAATTATAAATGTTGGAGAAGATGTGGGAAAATTGGAACCCTAATGCATTGTTGGTGCAGTTATGGAATGATCCAACGATTTTGCAGAGCAATTTGGAACTATACTTAAAGGGCAATCAAACTGTGCATACCTTTTGATCCAACAATACCTCTAGATGTGTATGACAAAGAGATAAAAGGACTAAAATAAAAACATATCTATGTACAAAAATGTTTATAGCAGTTATTTTTGTGTTGACAAAGAATTGAAAACTGAAGAGAAGCATATTAATTGGGGAAGGGCTGAACAAGTGGTGGTATATGAATGTAATGCAATAATATTGTTTACTGATAAATGATGAACAGGCAGATTTCAGTAAAAAGCCTGAAGAGACTTATATGAACTTATGGTGAGTTAAATGGACAAAATCATGGAACATTATAAACAGTAACAGCAACATTGAGTGATGAATGATGAACTGTGGCTGATTTAGCTCTTCTCAACAATACAATGATCCAATATAATTCCAAGAAGGCTCATGATATAAAAAACTATCCACATCCAAAGAAACGCTTATGGAGTCTGAATGTAAATCAAAACATACTATTCTCTCTCTCTCTCTCTCTCTCTCTCTGTGTGTCTCTATTTTTTCTTTTGTTATGTTTCTTCTTTCACTACATGACAAATATGGAAATATGTTTACACAATTGCAAACTTATAATCTATATCATATTGCTTGCTGTCTTGGGAAGGGCAGAGAGGAGGGAGAGAGAAAAAATTGACACTAAAATTGTATAAAAATGAATTGTGAAAAGTATCTTTACATGTAATTGGGAAAAAATGCTATTTACCAAAAAAAAAACAAAACCAGTAATATTCCACTACATTTAAGTTTCATAATTAGTTCAGCAAATCTCTAATTGTTGATTCCAAATTTAGTTATGGCAAATAGTGCTTCTATTGATATTTTGGTATATGTGGGGTCTTCTTATTTAAGACTTGAGATATTGGCCCAGTAATAGATTTTTTTCAAAGAATATGGACATTTTAGTCACTTTATTTGCTTAATACAAATTTTTTTCCTAAATAATTGCCCAATGTTACAGCTCCACTAACAATGCATTAATGTGCATATCATTCCACTATCACTTCAACATTGAACATTGCCATTTTTGGTCATTTTTACTAATTTGCAGGGTATGGCGTAAAACCTCAAGTTTTTTTTTTTTTGCATTTCTCTTAATAATGATTGTTCACATTCTTTCACATGATTATGAATACTTTTCAATTCTTCTTTTGAGAACTATTTATATCCTCTGACAACATATCTATTATATATTGGGAAATAGAGAAGTCTATTGATCATATATATTTAATAATCATTTACATTTTTGGATGTCAAACCCTTATCAGAGTAATCTGCTAGAATATTTTTTTTCCATTCAGCTTCTTTCCTTCTCATCCTAAGTATGATCATTTCATTAGTAGAGGAGCTTTACAGTTTCATATAATCACAGTTATGTATTTATTCCTTTGTGATTTCTTGTTTAGTTAAATATACATCTCCTACCCATAGCTGTTGGAATCATATCTATATATTTTAATTTTTATAGTATCTTTTTATATTAAGGTTGCTTATGCATTAGAATTTTAATATGGTTTAAAGGGTCATTCAAGCCATAATTTCTGGCAGGCCACTTTCCAGTTTTCCCAGAAATTTTTGTGAAATAAAGATGTTCTTTCCTAGATAATTCATGGTTTCTACTTTATCAAACACTGGATCATTGAGTTCTATAATTTCTGATTCACACCAATCTAGTGTGTTCCACTGATTTATAATTCTATTTTTAATCAATGTGATATAGTTTTGATGACTGCTGCTTTATAAAATTAATTGACATCTAGAAATTTCCCTTTATCTGCACTTCTTTCCATTATTTTCATTGATAATCTAGATATTTTTAGATCTTCCAGATAATAAAGTTATTCTTTATTTATTTAAGGTATACATTTTAATTTAATTTTACCAGTCTTTTGTGAGCTTTAATATATTAATTACAAGATATTTTATTCAAATTGTAGTTGATTTTTGTTTTTTATTATTACTAGATAGAAATTCTGTTGATATCTAAGGATTTATTTTGTAATATTTCAACTTTGCTGAAGTTATGTTCTCAATTAGTATCTTTGCTGATTTCATAAGATTTTGCAAGTTCATCACTGCATCATAAACAAATGCAGATTTTTTTTCCTTTACTTGTTTTTATGTCTTTGTTGAGACTTGCCATCACAGGTTCAGGTTACTTATTTGTCCACTATTTTTGCTGTGTAGGCCATAAATTCTGATTTCATAATTCTCATTTTTCTTTTCAGACACTCAGAAACTGTTTTGTTTCCATGTTTACCCATTACATAGGATCCTCTATATCATCAAGTACTGCTTCATTTTCTTTTGTTTTACAATACTTATTCATGCTTCTCTGAAATCATTTACTAAACCTGAAGACCAAATTTACTTTTGTTGCTAACATTTTCATTGTTAAATTATCTGCTTATGTTCAAGGTATTTAAGGTTTCTCATTCCTAATATCTTTAGTAATTTCAGTCTGTTATTTTTTCTATTCCTTTCTTTTTTTTTATTGCTCGCTAGACTCTGAGCTCATGATTATAGGGAATTTTTTCCCCTTTTCTTGTTCTTTGTATCACCAGAGCTTAGCACAATGCTCGTTACAAGGTAGATATTTAATATATGTTGGTTAACTTGACTTTCTATAAGTCTCTCCAATAAAAGAGAGGTAATTATACTACGAAAATACAAACAACATTAGCTGACATTCAGATTTAATTTTTAGTTTTGCAAAGTTTTACAGATATTATACCATTTGGTCCTCTGTGCAACTCTGTGAGGTAAAAGGATGGGATAATCCTTGCTTTTTGGATCAAGAGCCTCACCTGTATATATGCTGATTCACTCAGCTCTAAACTCCTTCTGACCAGGATTGAAATGTGTCCCCAAACCCATTTCTTCTACTTTCTGTGAGTGTGAATTGTAGCTAAATATTGCCTCTGGAAATGGAATGTCATTGGACTGCCCTACTTTTCATAATCTGGCTGTCCTCTCCCACAAAAACATTGTTCCCTCATATATTTATTGTCTCTACCTATTAGAATTTAAGCTCCTTGAAGGAAGGGAATTACACACTTTGTATTTATATCATCAGTCCTTAGTACATATAAAATAAACATGAAGTAGTCTTTCACTCATTAATTCAGGAATTTTAAGTCACTTGCTATGGACAAACAACAAATAAGTATGGGATGCAGAATACAAGTCCAGATATCTTATTCCAAATCACACAAAATACTATCCTCCTTCTTTGATGTTCAACGGTTTTTGTATTTGTGTATGACCATATGTAATATATTAAATATGTATACATAAAATATATAAAATAAAGAACCTAAAGCAATCTCATATTCAAGTTCAGTCTTAATATGCAATCTAGGAATTTTATTTATTCAGTTAGAAAATTCCCTATTTATTTAAAATAAAGTTTAATGCAATGAACATTCCCAGTTCTCAAAGCAACTTTCAACACAGCTGCTTATTTTACAGATTTTATAATTTACAAAGGAATTAGGCATTAGATTTCAAAGTTACTTTCAAAATTATTAGTGACTTTACAAATTTTATCAGTTAAAATGTTTTGAAATCATATAGGAACTTAAAAAACACTAAAAAAAGAACATGTGCAAAAATTATTAAAGAAAAGTAGCCATCATAATTATCATACTGCTAAAAAGTAATCTGTAAGCCAAATTATGTATCCCATTCACCTAAAATCCTAATATCATAGGTGCCTTGCCATGATTTTGAATTATTTTCCAATTGTCAGTGGATCTTTCCACTTTACCTTTAAGTTTATTAATGTGGCAACCATCTTATGCACTTTGATTTTTGACAGTACAAATTTTTAATTGTACATATACAAACCATATTTTCTTCTTCAAAGTAATTCATTATAAAGAACATGATCATCATTACAAATAAGATTTTCTTGCAACTATTTACATTTGAATAAATTAGTTTCAAATGAAAACAACAGAAAACAACTTTTCAGTAGTACACTCTAAGTCTCATTGCAATTTTTGCTTTGTTCTTCCATTGTCATTCACTTATTCTCTTATGCTTAAAATGAACTTATATTCAGTTCTTCTGGCTTCCTTTTTTTCTTCCATTTTCTGTTATTTCACAATGGTCTTTACCTATTTATTTCTGTTCCTCATACTTATTGGTCTTAATCTTGTAACCATATTCTATAACATTAACCTGCCAGAATTTATTTAACAGTTTCCTGAATCCTAAGACATTTAAGGCAATTTCAGTTTCATGAAGTTGTGAATAATGTTGCTATTCAAATCTTGGAATAGATAGCTCTTTGTGTTGTCATTTTGATCAAATTCACACATTAATTCCCAATAATGCAATTATTAAGTCAAAGTTATGTGGCCTTTATAACTTTTTTTTAAATTACATCTACTATCTTGTTATAATCACAAACATTCTACTGCTTTGCAATGAACAATGCATATGAATTTTTTTTCTCCATGATACTCAGCACTAAGAAAGTGTGCTTTTAATATTTTTTCTTGCCAAATATATGGTCTAGAGATGTTTCCATGGCCATTTATTTGAAAATATGATTTTGAACTTTTTTATACAAATTCATAATGTTTTTTAAAAGTAATCTGTTCACATTCATACACATTTTAAATTATAACTTTTAGACATATTTTTTCTGATATTTGTATATTATGGTCTGGCATAGAAAAGATACTTGAAAAGGACCTATAGAATGCAACTTTTCCCATGGAAAAGTAGAATTATTTTTGGAAAACAAATTCATGTACATTAATAGATTTTTTAAAAATCAAGTGTATTACCCTGGTTTTTTTTGGGGGGGGCACCTTAGGAGTTTTAGAACAAAAATTCTATCTGCTCAGTTTAATATTTTAAAGTCATGACAATTTCCCTATTTTAACAATATAATCTATATTTAGAAAGGGTTATTATATGTGCTGAATTGATCTTATTCTCCTTTGTAGACATCTATAACAGATTTTGTAAATAACACATGAATAAAATTCTTCTAATTCATATTGCTATGACTATTAAAATTAATTTAAAATATGATAGTATTAATCTGCAGATATTCTATAAGATTTCATCATTTTCCTGTTGTAAAAACTTAGCAATTTTCAAACCAATGTCCTTAAAAGATAAATGAGAAAAATGTAATGAGAAATGATATATTTCAGTAGAAATTTGATGAATGAGAAGAGAGTACCACCACAAACTCTGATACACCTGGGAAAAATAAACCATAAACCCTACAACATGCTCAAAAAATGAAAATTAAAAAGGTGAGAATGCAGAAGAAGGACTAAGAAATGCAAATCCCACCATCCACTAGAGTGATTGGGGATGGTTATGAGATGTTGCATATACCTTCATATATACTCAGTCTTTCAGTTGATTTTGCTTTTTTTCTTGGTACATTCTCATATAGTGATTATATCTGTAGAAAGCAAAGAGTAAGTAAAAGAAGTAGTGAGGTATTATGTAACTAAAATATTAATCCCTTTATGAACTTAGATATTTCTCTAATAGAATTAAATAAATAAACCTCACTGGATATGTCTTTGGAGAATTTAAGATTGAAATATTTGGAAGCAAGTTGAAAGTCAGAAGCATGTCTCCCATGGAGTAGAAGGATGACATGATGAACTGTTAAGAGGAAAGATAGTATCCCAAGAACAAAATGCTTTAAGGAAAGTAAATTTTAAAAGTATGTTAGATGGTCATTAAGGACATTTTATAGACAAAAAGAGACAAAATCCCAATAGTTGTGGACAAAATTGAATTTGTCTAAATATAATAATGTGGAAAAGAAGGCTTTCAAAAACCGATTTAAATTTTATAGAAATGTTCAGAAGGTAGAAGTGACATCATGTAGTAGAATAAGGACATGTGTTGTGGGATCTCTTAAAAATAGTTCCGATGATACTGAAAATTAGAATGAGCTGAGGCTCACAATGGAATCTAAGGACAAACAAAAGGCAGTTGTAGTTAGTGTGTTTTGTTTTCCTTCTTTTTTGTATTTAGGGAAAATGAGGAACAAAGAAGAGCTAGTACTTTTGCTTGGGGTAGGTGACATTATAATCCTAATGGAGAAAGTAGAGTGGCCTAATTCTTACATTGTTTCTGTTTTCTTTTAAAAAAAGAATGACATTTACATTGGATGTAAAAGAACAAAAATGACTAACAAACAATTGAAATTTAATCTTTTAATGAAATAGTACTACAGAAATCTTCTTTTGACCATGTGCTGTTTATCTGCTTATTTTTTAATTCAGTAACTTTGAATAAAAACAAAGGCTATTTGGGTCAAATTTGCAGGTTACACAAAGCTGGAGGGACACACACAGACACACACACAGACACACACACACATACATATGTATTTTGGGGGTGGCAATGAAGGTTAAGTGATTTTCCCAGGGTAACACAGCTAGTAAGTACCAAGTGTCAGAGATAAGATTTGACCTCATGTCCTCCTGCATCCAAGGCCTGGACTTTATCCTCTATGCTACCTAGCTGTCCCTACTGGAGGGATATCTAACCACCTGGATGATAGTCAGGATCCCAAAGGATTTTGGCAGGATAGTAAATTGATCTAAATCTAATAAGATGCAATTTCATAGAGATAAATAAAAAAGTTTTTCACTTAGGTGCAGAACATTCTCCAATTGCAAGATGGGAAATTATGGATAGATAATTGTTCCTGAAAAGACTCCACATGGTTTGGGGCTTCCAACTCAACATGAGGAAGCAGAATCATGTGCCAGTCAACAAAAGCCAATATAATCGTGGATTGTTCTAATTGGGGCATATTTCCAGAAAAATGGACATGATAGGCTTCTGTAGGCAGCCCTTGACTGGAAAATTGGCCTATCATCTTCAGTTTGGGTCACTTCAATATAGGAAAGCCATCAATAAGCTGGAGAGCATCCAGGGAAGAAAAAGCAGGATTATGAAGAATGAAAAATTTTGAATGTGACATACAAAGATTTGCTGTAAGAAATGAGCATATTTAACACACCAAGAAAAGAATTAAGTGCAGGGTCATAATAGGTATTTTCAAGTAGTTGACAGAATTATATGAGGAGACAATACTTGTAGCAAGTGGGCCAAGGGGACAGAATAAGAAACATTAAGTGGAGGATGCAAAGAAACAAATTTTGGTTTGATATTAAGAATGAACTTCCTAAAAATAGAACTGGTCAAAAGTAAAAAGACATAAAAAATAAAAAGGCATGTTTCCCTTTCTTAGAGGTCTTAGAGCTATGGACAACAAACTATGTTATATTGAAGATTTCTTCTATGAAAGGGTGGGTCCTCTAAGGAGCATTATAACTTAAGTTACTTGGCTCTATATAGCCAATTACTTTGAGGAGTTTTAGAGCTATTAAAACAATTATGACATCTGAATATATATGTATCTATTGCCTTTTATTAATAGGAAGCACACTCATGGGGACCTTTGAACTATATCATTAGAAGTTGCATTTACAGAGTAACTATTGGGAAGTGAATTTATTAGTGTCAGTACTGATACAGTAGATAGAGTGGTTTTTATATTTATTTTTTAAAATGACCTTTGCTAGGTTATGGAGTGAATAAGAAGAATATTAAAATAATTGAAAGAGAAAGACAATGACAGAGACAGAGATAGAGTCAGAGAGACATAGAAAGAGACAGAGATAGAGACAGAGATAGAGAGGCAGAGACAGAAAGGCAAGCAAAGGGAGGCAGAGAGAGAGAGAGAGAGAGAGAGAGAGAGAGAGAGAGAGAGAGAGAGAGAGAGAGAGAGAGAAAGAAAGAGAGGAAAAAATACTTTAAAGTCCTCTTGAATAGATTTACTTGATATTAACCTAGAAATGCTATAGAACAGTGTTTGCCTACTTGCAAAATTGGTGGAAAATTGTTGTTTCCCTTTCAATTGCTTTAAGAGAAGCAAATTAGCCTCTTTTTCTACATACATATAATCTAATACTGGTAGGTCTTTTTGATAAAAGGAGAACAGTGATTGATGGATTAACTTAGATCTTTTATTAATATGAACTTGCCTTTGATAAACCATGATAATACAAGAGAAATAGAGCACACTATTTTTCCAAAATATGAAAAACTTTAGTAGGCAATTTACCACCAGGTAGTGGCTCTTTTTATCCTTTCCCTTTTACCTCATTACTCATTGCATGCTCTTTAAAAAAAATGTGCTTTGGTTTATTCATCTAGTCGTTTTTAACATGTGATTTTTAGTATTACATTTACTCAAAGTGGATAACATAGGGTGAATATATATGTGTGTATATATATGTATATATATATATGTATGTATATTTTTACCTTATGTGTAAATATATATATATATATGAGGCAATAAGGATTGAGTGACTTGCCCAAGGTCACACAGCTAGTAAGTATCAAGTGTCTGAGGCTGTATTTGGACTCAGGTTCTCCTGAATCAAGGGCCAACTCTTTATCCACTGTGCCATCTAGCTGCCCCCTCAAAATATTTTTAAAAGGTTTCTCCCATTTACCATACGTTATGGCTTTGCAGATTAAGAAATGGTAAAGTTGCTAAGGGATTTCTGCATAGTTATTCAGTTAAGTTGGAGAAAAAAGTATCAGAGGCAATAAATCAATGTGTTGATGAGAGATTATTTTTAAAAATACAACTTTTCAATCTACTTTTCAGCAGTTGGAAGCACTACAGGTCAGTAGTTGAGTTTTCTTTTGTTTTTTTTGTTTTTATCATCTTCCTATAAATATGTACAGTCATTTCAAGTCATAGAAATAATCTGCTTGTACTGGTAGAGCCTGGAATAAAAGGGAAAAGAACTGAGTTGAATGAATATAGCCTCCTTCCCTGGTTATGAGCACTCCACACAACTCAGAATCAGATTTCTTTAGAAAATCAAGGTGATTCACCTCCTCTTATCATCACTTCCTCATTTTACAATCCCTTTTCCTTACCATATAACTCCTTAGTATTATCCTTTGCTATTTTCTCTTTTGTTTCAGTTTCTGATGAATAAATTTCCTTTCCCCTAACCATTATCAACTGTTCTATATATAACCTTGATTCCATTCTCTGATGCCTTTTGGAGTAGATTGTCTCCATTCTCATTTCTCACCCCCCTCCCCATAGTTAATCCTTCCCTATATATTAATTCTTTTCCTATTTCTTATGAAAAACTAGCAATTCCTTTAAAAAAGTGAAAAAATAGCATTAGATCCTGCCATCCACACTTGCTATCATCCTTTATTTCTTCTATCTTTTTTCCTTAAGAAATTCTTTAAAAAACTATCTACTCTCTTGAGGCTTCTGCTTCTATCTTTCTCATTGTCTCCTAATTGCTCTAAATCCTAGATTCCAAACTCATAAATCAATTGAAACTGGTCTCTCAAAATAAAAATGAACTTTAAATTGTCAAATTTGGTGGCTGTTTTTCAATCATCCTTCTCATGCTATCTGCTGCATTTGACATAGTTCAATACTTTCTTTTAGATATAAACTAATTTATCTTTTTGTTTCTTTTGCTTTGCTTTGTTTTCTTTTTTTACTAAACTCTCTTCTGGTTACCTTCTACCTTTGTAAATATTCCTTCAAACTCTCCTTTCCTAGATCATAATCTATGTGAAGGATAGATTGGAGTGATGAAACCTTAAGATAGTAGTAATATACATGAGGTCAACAAAATAGTCCAAGAAAGAGGTAATAAAAGACTAAACTTTGATGTTGGGCATGTGAATAGAGAGAAGGTTAGATGTCCATTATGTTGTGAGAAGATAGAATTAAGAAGAGCTGACAACTAGCTGGAAATGTGGTATGAGAGTGAGGAATAAATAAGTAAATAAAATAAAGTAAATAAAGGAATAAAGTAAGGATATGAAACTAAAAATCTGTGAGGAGAGATGGGATTTGGGTATGAAAATAATGAGTTTTTGATGTGTTGAGTTTCAGATGTCATTGGAACAGTAATTTCAAAATATCTCATTTCTTACTCTTCAAGATCATAGGCATAGTTTTCTTGGCAAAGATACTAGAGTGGTTGGCATTTCCTTCTTGTGGCTTTTCATAGATGAGGAAACTTAGAACAATAGGGTTAAGTCACTTGCTCAGGGTCATACAGCCAGTAAGTGTCTAAGGCCATATTTCAACTCAAAATGAGTCTTCCTGATTCCAGATTGGAAATGCTATCCACCACACCACTGACCTAACCTAAAATATCCCATAAGCTATTGTAGATTCATGAATGGTAGACAAAAGTAAGAAGCTCTATAAATGACTATGCCTGATGTAGGAGGCAAAAAAAGGGGTTAATAGAAAAACCTAAGGTGCAAGCTCTAATTCAGATATTAGCTATAAAAGGGATTCAGATCCCAGTTAATGGATAACTTACATGTCAGGATGCTAGGTTATTGTACCCACAGTGATCAGTATCCATAACAGGACCATAAAGGGTCAGGTAATATAACAATAAGACACAAGACTGGGTATAGCAATTCTAATGGAAAATGAAGATGTTTTGAAACTATGTATGGGAACCAGAAAGAGACATGTTCAGAAAAGGTCAAATTTGTCCCCAGATTCACCTTAGGACATGTAAAACCCCAAAACACACCTCTACTAAAAAAAGGTACCCACCTCAGGGGTTGGCTTAAGACCCCAGGAACTCCAAATTAGGATAAACCCTCCCCTGTACCCCCCCCAAGGTAGAAAATACTATAAATAGGAGAGGCCCTCTCCTGTACCTCCACAAGGTGGAGATTATTATAATGAGACTGATAATCAATTTATCCATAGTATAAATATAACTGTCTTTCCTTTCACTATTTGAGAGATACCTTTCCACTTTTCTGGTTCTCTCCCTGTCTTCACTCACAGTATTTCAATGAAATTTGGGAAACTGAGTCACTGAGTCTTGTAATTCTTTTGGAATAAATCATGATCAATTTGACCCTAAATTCCATCCCACATCAAGCCCAAAGTCTTACAATAGTAAGACATATTTCTAGCTTGCACTCACAAATTTAACCTTAAAAGTTTAGGGCAGGATCATAGCCCCAGTGCCTATAACTCCAATCTCAGCAATAGTCCAGGGATGGAAAAGATAATCTCAGACTATGATACAGACTAGCAGTGAAAGGTCTTCTAGAAGTTCCAGGAACCCATAATCAAGTGCTCAGATTTGCAGTCTAGGCCAAGAGTCTTAGATTCTTAGAATTGATCAAGTGCAGAATTCAGTAACAGTAACATCTCCTAGAAAGTCCTGGACCAAAGGCTCAGTACCTAAAAGCACAAGTATGAGATCACTCAAAACAGCAAATTGAGAATGAAAGAGGAAAGGAATATATAGATATAGATATAGATATAGATATAGATATAGATATAGATATAGATATAGATATAGATATAGATATAGATATAGATATAGATATAGATATAGATATAGATATAGATATAGATATAGATATAGATATAGATATAGATATAGATATAGATATAGATATATACACACATATACATATATCACCTAATACAAATGACACTGTGCTAAATACTTTATAAATATTATCCTATTTAATCCTTACCACAACCCTGCTAGGTAGGTACTAGACTCAGTCACTGATTCCGGACAGCAGACCATCCCTCAGAAGTGATTCAATCACTGAATTGCTCAGTCTCCAAAGTTTCCATCTAGGCCAGTAATGCAAGGTTGCTTAGATTATATTGACAAATTCATGTCAGGTGCTAGAACCATTCTCAGACAGCCATACCATCTTTCCATGTGTACTTGAATCATGGATTTAGCTTAGAAATCCCAGCATGACAGAAATTATACTGTTTCCTTTATGAAGTTCATTGAAATTTTGCACTTCCCTGACTCAATATGCAAAATGTGAATTTGTTTTGCTTGACTATTCTTATTTGATACAAGTTGTTATTGTTTCTCCCCTTTATTTTCCCCCCAGTGAAGAGGGAGGAAGAAAAAAATAATCAGCAATAGATGCAAACTAGACTATACCCTTGATCTTTATAATCAAGGTGAATTCACGTCAGTGATAAAAAAAAAAATACAGGACAAACAAACCATTTCAAAGAGTTAACCTTATAAATGGATTTTATTATTTGTTAAGGGGACAACATCATCAGTGCTTCAATTAATTCTTCATAAATTAGTGTTATGGGCCTGGGTACCTCATTTGAATGGCCCGGGGCGCCCCAGAAGTTTTGTGGAGTAAATCAAAGGATCATTCTTCTTGAGAAACTAAACCAAACACCTAAAGAGATAAGCTTCACAGGATCTGGACTGTTAACTGTAGGACCACTACCCTTCACTCCAGTCTCCCCCACCCCTGGGGAGATAAGATTAGGTGTGGCTGTTGCCTTTGTGGTGTGAGGAGCAGAGAGATGCCTTGAGAGATCCTCAGCCACCCCTCATTGTGGGGGATGGTTCTCCCCTAATAAGGGAACTTTCCAGTCAGTTAATCACCTCATCAGACCACCAACAGATTCTATAAAAGGGTTTCCCTGTCTCCTGCTCAAGAAGATAGGTTTCTCAGAGCCATGGCTCTGTGCCATGCCTTCTTCCCATGAGAAGTCCAAGGATTTCTCTCTTGGTTTCCTTTTCCTAGTACCCTAAATAAACTATTGTTTTATTCTAATTGGATTTGTGTGCAAGAGGGTGTAATTGTTTATAGAGGAATTCCCAAGAACCCCTATGCCAAACCCCCACCAATTTCCCCATAACAAATTAGCAGTAAGGAAATTTACAATTTATATATGGGATTCTTTTACTAGAATCAGTAATAACTAGGCAAACCACCTACCTAATAATTTCAAGCATATTCTACCTTTCTTTAAAGTCAGTCAAATGACAGATTCCTAGGTTTGATATAGATCAAGTTTTATTATAGTATAGTTCATAGTACTTGCTTTTGACACATTAGATAATATGTGAGAAGACAGAAAACCTGTACAGCAATATAATAAATTGAATATAATTTCATTTTGTTATATTACAGAATTAATCATTGAAATTTCATGTATAAATTACTATTTGCTAACATGGATAATTATTTTCATCAGTTACTATCATATAACCCATAATACTGTGAAGCAACTTAATGGAGATATGTCATGGTAACACCCACTGTAAGAGTTTCAAGGAACAATTCTTCACTCGTCACAGCTAATAAGAAAGATTTTACCACTATAGTCTTTGACACTATAAATTTGTTTAACTTCAGAAATGGATATGATTTAGTTCATTGAAATAACATTAGATAAGGTGTGTCATTATCTCCTTTGCCATGGTATCCTTAGCCCCACTGAACTAATTTGATGTATTTTTCAGCTGATTCCCCCATGTATGTTTTCTTCACATATTAGAATGTGACCCTCTTGAGAGCAAAAACTTGACTTTCACTTTATTATTTGTTTTCCGAGTACTTAAGAGATTGTTTTGTGTATTGTTTATTATTTTTATTCTTTCATATTGATGATTGTTGTTCATCCTTTGTTCTCAAAAAGGACTGATGACATGAATTGCCTTTTAGTGAGGCAGAGCTGCACAAACATAGGGATCACTGGCAAGACAAAGGTCAATACAGTGGTGATGGCTCAGGATTCAGTGAATAACCTTCACCTTTATAAATTAATGTCTTTCCCAGGTTTCACTTTATCTGAGGCCACACCAATTCAATGACAAAGGGCTAGTTGAGAACTGAGACAAAAGATGGTCAACTTGACATCTCAAAGATATTTTTCTGGGACTGGAATTATCCTAACAGTTTCTGACCAGAAGAGAAAACAATTACTATTTATACTTATTCTAAGCCATTAAAGCCAAAACAATGAGCCACAGAGAGTGGCCAAATCTATTATTAACCATTCAATGAAAGCCAGATTCATTTGGGTTTAAAGGCATAGGCAAGAATCTCCATTTTTATTTAAATGGACTTTTTAAAAGCTTGTTTTTTAGAGCTATATTTATTAAGAAATCAAAAATGAACACTACACAGGACAAAAGTAAATTGTCCAAGCTTTTTGGGGAAAAATTAAGAAGAAGGAGGAGGGAGAGGAAGAGGAGAGAAATAAAAGCAGCATTTCCAAACTTCTATTTGAGTTGGCAGGTTGGTAGCTACTACTACACTCAGAAAATATGGTAAAGTTAATACAAAATCTCTTAAGAACCTGATTCACTCCTTCCCATAAATGATATGGATATTGATGATATTGATAGTAAGAAAAGAAAAAAGCACTTATTAAATACAAAATATAGCCCAATGATTTTCACTCACAATATTTGTAGACAGATTTTATTATTTTCTTCATTTTACAGTTGAGGAAATGGACAAATATAGAGGCTAAATGACTTGCTATAATCACAGACCTACTAAGTTTCTGAGGCTGAATTTTAACTCATTAACTCATGTCTTCCTTAACTCTATGCTCACTGTTCTATCCACTATACCACCTAGTTACAATAGAATATAATAAATTCCTTGAGAGCAAGAATTCCTTTGTTTTTGTCTGTGTCTCAAGTACATTACATATTTTAGATAATTTGTACATATTTATTGAATGAAAAAGTGGTTTGAATTGTGTAATATGCTTCAAGATAATTGATTTTTAATTTAATTTTGTATAGTTTTTAAATTTATGAGAATTTATTTTCTCAAGTTAACATCATCCACCACTTGGAGTATGGGAGAAGCATATGTATGTACATATATATGTATATATAATTTATATATGTATATAACATGTGTGTCCATGTCTGTGTCCATATCTGTGTACATGTCCCTGTCCATGTCCATGTCTATGAGTGCGTATATATGTATATGTATATATATATATATATGTGTGTGTGTGTGTATATATATATATGTGTGTGTATATATATATGTGTGTATATATATATATATATATATATATATATATATATATATATATATATATATATATATATATATATATATATATATGAATATGATGTATATGTATATGTCTATGTATGTTGTTGGGATTTATTACCTGGATTGGGTGGCTAGCTCACACAAATATAAGGCTCATAGCAAATCTTGTAAAATAAAAGACTTTTTAAGAGAGAGAGATAAATGGTCTGGAGACAGTCACTATGGAGTCTACATGATGAGTAAGAAAAGAGCTGGTAATTTTATGTTTACAAACAGAGAAAGCTTTCAAAACAACTAGGAGGGGAATGTAAAGTAACTGGGACTGCAAAATAACTGCAAGGGGATTCCTAGAGTTTGAGTAATGGGTAATGAACACCCATTCAATATCTTGTATATCATCTTTTTTCCTTGCAGATCAGGGTCCTTTGTGCTCCAGCTACACTCATATTCTTGAGGTAGGATGCAGAGCTGTTTTTCCCTTGCAAAAGGATTCTTAAATTTCTTGGGGTCTCACATTCTACTATACCATATTTTTTTAAATGTATATTTCATTCTTCCTTTTTAGACTGACAAATGGAGAAAATATTTTGACTATGACAATCTATGATCAAATAAAATGTCCTTAGATCCTTGATCAGATTCAGTTCATCTTCAGTGTGATTTAGCTATTTTATTCCACATTTTTTGAAATTCCTGAATATCACCTAAATTTATTTAATAACATAATTCATTTACACATGGAAAGGATATTATACATCATAGAGTCAAATGTCCTCATTTTACAGAGGAGAAAACTGTGTCTTAGTTTTTAAGAAAACTTAGTGTCTTAGATTAAGGAACTTCAAAGATAAAATGTATAGTAAAGGGCAGAGTTAGAATTAATATCCTGAGTCTCTGATGCCAAATCTACTATTGTTCTATCACAATGAAATATTCTCAAGATCTATGCAACCAAAAGAAAAAGATACATACACACAATAATATGTGCATGCAGACATAAATACACATACAGAGTCACATATACATAGTTTTATCAGGAAATTTTATAGCCAAAAATACTGAAATCATCAAGGAAAGAAAGAATTTGGGACAGAAATGGTAGCAATTCTGTATTGCACTTAACATGAAAATGAAAGAAAAAAAATAGTTCATGGAATACCAGAAATAGAAGGATGGGAAGATTCTGTCACCTTTTAGATGATAGAGAATGAGGCATTCAAATGATGGGGTGTTACGAGGGGGTATCTAGCCTATTTAAAATTCTAAGAAGCTTAATACAATCATTCAAGCAAAGAACTTGTTTGCAATTCTTGGCCAAAAGGGAGATTGAATATATTTACTTATGGTGAACCAGACATGTAATACTTATGAATGTATTTGGATCATTTACATTTCTGAAATTGTCTGTATTTTTCCTGGCTGGTAAACTAAAGTAGACATACCCAATGGTCCTTCTCATCACTGAAGTGTTAAATGTAGGTAAACATTAAGCCAAATTGACAAATTCCATTAAAATACTCAATATAATTCATAGCAAGCTATATAAATTGTATAGGGAACTATGAAAAGTGTAAAAAGTATGGTAGAGAGATTTGAAGAGAGAATTGAGTATTGATCTGCATCCATATTTGAACTGGTGATGCTGAGCATGGATAACAAAAGATTGACTACCAAGATAGTTGAAATGGAGAATCATTTCTGTATTCAGCACCTGAGGATAACTGAAGGCAATGAAGAAACTGACTAATGACTTAACCCAGTTTTATGGGTAATAGTTGATAGATTTACTGAATTTGAAAAGGCTAGAGAATTTCTCCCCCTGCTAATAATCTCTGTAAAGATTTCAAAATGAAATATTTTGCTGTTGTATGAGCACTGTTTTTATCAGTGGACTAATGCCATTTAAAAATAGCATAAAATCATCAAGAAAACATGTGATTTATTTTGCTTTGTGAGAAATTCTGAGAGAATTATGACTAAAATGTCTGATAATTTAGATAAGATAGAAAACCCTTCAGAAATATGAAAATAAGAATTGTGACTTTAATCAGAATTGATTCAATAACTTTCATGATTACTTTTTACTACATACTGTTTATATATCATATGCATAACAACAATGAAATAGCATTATTTTTACATGTCTCTTCTGAGTTGCTTTAAAAAATAATTATATTACACATAGGCTGCTCCATCATTGTTTTGCTAATGATAATTTTCTGAGTGTGCTGGCAATTGTGTTTCAGTCCCAATACAAAAATTAGTTTCTCCCCACCCAAAACTTAATAGATTTGTTTTCAGTTTAGGGGAAAAGATATCTTAATTTTTTTTTCTTTAACTTATTTCTTTATAGCATGCCAGCATCCCCAAAGTCCACATTTCCCTTGATCACCTAATCTTTCTATAAGAGACCAAAAAAAAAATTTTTGATGAGTCAGATCATTGATTGAATCAATGAGTACCTGGTTATGTCCCACTCTTCTATTCCTTAAAGATATATTACTTTTATTCTATTAATTATGAAGAATAAAATTGTGATGATTCAAGTCTCTGAGCTAATGAAGATGGACATTTAATCCAGGAACACATTGGAACTTAAAATATAACATATTAATTTTAGCATGCTGAAATCTTAGAGATTAAAAATAGGTCATTTATAGCTTAACTCTTTTGCTGCATATCCCTAGATCTTAGAAGTGAGTGTTGTTCACTGTGATAATGTATAAATTAAGGGAAATTAGAAAATGACTAGAATATGTATACTTAATTTTGACACCGAGTACAATGATCATTTTATATTTTCCTCAAATGAGAAAATAAAAATATTCTTCTTAAAATCCATATTGGTACAGACAGATTTTTATAATCTTGGGAATCAGCTTAGAATCCATGTCAAAAATTAAATACTTTATAAGTCTTGTATAAGGACCCATTTGAGGCTTACCTGAAGATAGTGTATATGTATGTGTATATGTGTATGTGTATGTGTGTATGTATATATGGAGACAGAGACACAGAGAGGGAGCGAGAGAGAGCACAAGTATATTTCTAGAAAATGAAGGAAAATTGTAGAAAATGAAGGTTAATTGTCTTTCATCATCAATGGGAATATGATGTGTCTAAGGAAAGGATTAGAATTTCTAGGAAAATGTGAATAATGGAACATGAATGAAGGATCTCATTGGATCTTAAAAACCCAGAAAATAAGTTTATGAATCCAAAAGAAGGATGGATTTGGGGAATATTTCTGCCTATCAAAATACATGAAATAAAAATTAATATGACTGATACTTCTACACATAACATCAATAAAACTAGGAATGATTAAAATATACTTATAATGATTCTCTAGGAGTTATCATTTTAAAGAGTTTAAGTCTAGAGTAGCAAAAATCAAATTTTATAGCTTTATATGGATAACTGGAATTAAAATATCCTCAATGTAAATGGAAGATGTGTTTCTCCTTCACAACATTCTATTCTGATATCATCATTTCACCATGGCATGAAGGTAATCTTGAGTACTTGAAGGATATATCAATATCCCACAAAAATAAGAAGATTATATCATTTTAGAAAACTTTCTTTATCATCTCAAATACAGAATGATTCTCCTTTCTGAAAAGTAGCTTACCTAGGTACAGAGAGGTTTATCACAAGTAGGTTGTTTTTTTTGTTTTTTTAATCCATTATTTGACCATGGAACCCATGAAACAACAAAATAATATGAAATGACCAGTACAGCTCTTTTTAGACAATTTTTCCCCCCTTGGGTTTTCCTGCCACCGCACTTTACTCATTCTTCTACTGTCTGCCTGATCACATTTTTTTTTTTTTTTGCTGGTCTCCTGTTATGGATACTTTTTCCTATCCTATTTTTTAAGCATGGACACACTGCAGGCTTTATCCTTAAAACTATTTTCTTCCCCATATACTTTGCCTTAGTAATCTCATCTTCTTCCATAGTTTCAAATATAAGTTCAGTGCAAATGATTCTCAAATCTACAAAGCCAGCTCTCATATCTCCTGAGATATGACAACTCTCTTGAGGTCCTATACCAGCAACTATTAATTGCCCTGGGGTGCATTCAATACAAACATACCCTAAAAAAGACTCATAATCTTTCTGCACAAACCCAGCCTCAATAGAATGTTCCCCTTCCCATCTCCTATCTCCTCTCCTATGCTGACAAAGGCCCTGAGTTATGAAGGATATTATGAATATGGGCCTTAGGTTGGTGTGCATCTCTGTCAGGAGATGTTGTTTTTTCTGTTTTGATGCTAAAGATGACCATGACATTGGGTGATGTCATGACTTGCATTTAATTGGATTTATGTGATAGAGGGCTATGCAAGGTCATCAACCCCACTCTTTCCTCCAGAGCTAGCTGGGTTCAGTGGTGAGATATATATCAGGATGATTGGAGATGGACCTGAATTTTTGAGGGACCTAGAGTCAGCAGGACCTGAGTTCAAATCTCTCTTTGGACACTTCTTAGTTGTGTGACTCTGAGCAAGCCACTTAAACCGTGATTACTTCAAACATCTGGGGCCATCTCCAGTTGTCCTATAGTTAGGAGATAGTTAGGAAAAACAACTTAATGAGTACTTTTAGAGGTATTATTCTTAGGTTTTAATTCATAATAACTTTATCTTATTAGTTATTTCTCCTTTTTTGTCTTATTGATTCATTTGTAATTGTCTCTATCTGGTCGATGATTACTTGCTTAATTTGTTTTTTGTTTGTTTTGTTTTTAAAGCAAGTAGAAATTAGGGGAAATATCTAAATTTCTGTCTTGTCAACCTAGTGATGTAGAAGCCCCATTGATACACATCTAAATGGAAAATGATTTAATGCATAGGTAAAGATATGTCTATCCTTTTATTTATAAATATGTTCCCCCTATCAACATCACATAGAGAATAGCAAAGAAGTCCATTTACCTAAATCACAGAACAGAAATCAGAGAAGGCATATATGAGAAAATATATGAGACAATATAGAGCAAAGGAGTTCTCCCATTGGGAGTAAAATAATCCAGTTCAACCAAGTAAGAAGGGGAAACTTCTTGAAGTTTCTAGAGTAGCCAGCTGAAAATAGGGACATTATGAAAACTACCTGTTACACTCATGTATTTCCAGACTCCTTTTCTTCAGCAACCTGAAGTGAGGTTGGCTTCTTCCATCTTCTCTCTACAAGCTTGAAGCCTAGAGTCCCCAAGGGGCTCCTTTTTGTACAGTCCCCCAAAAGGGAACTGGCTGAGATCTGAAATTCTCTACAACTCTGTTCCTACTTTCAAGCAAGTCAGAACCTTTATTTCCACCAAAAAGGAGACAGTCCCATATCAATGGGCTTTGGGGGATGGATTACAAATATAAAATTTCTTAATGAAATAAAATATTGAAATCATCTTCCATTGTGTTTTCTTTTTCCAAACTTAGATTTGTGGTAAAAAAATGGAAGTTTTAACTGAAATTTAAGAGTTGAACACATACTACTGAAATGGTTTTTGAAGGACCATCAGTTTTTGAAGGACCACCCTTTGGGGAGGAGAAAGTGACAAACAGCCATGTGCCTGCTGCTGCCAGGAGAGTATGGCCAAGCAAGCCATACTTCCGGGACACCAACTTAAAAACCGAGCAGTAGAACAGAAGTGGTGGCTTGGCTCACACACTCTGGTTTCTGAGTTTAGTGGTGATGGCGCATTCTGGTGATCAGCTCTGTTTCTCGGCATGAGTTTGACTCTGGTACTCAGCCTGAGAGGCAGTTTTGGGATTCAGTGAATTTTATAAAAGAATATAGACTAAGCTTAGATCTAAGACTATTCATTTGTATTTCTACTTTCCTATTTCCCTATTTGGTATCACCTGTTTGTTGTCTAAATAATAAAGGCTAATCCCTCTCTAATTAAAGCTCAGAGGCTTCTTTTCTTACTGGTCTGGGAGATATATAAGGGAAAAGTTAAAAGGGGGAGTTTAATGCTCTTATATCCAATTTTAAATCTCACAGTTTTAATATTGAAAGAAAATTTCTCATCAAAATAATAACTAACAATTTGATGTTTGCTCAATAAATGCTGACCAATGAAAGAAGTCACAGGATAAATAATAGATGAGCAATTAAGATATTTTAAAATGGAAAACAAGATCATTTTAGATAATATCTAATCATCTATCATAGTAACACAATAAATGACATTTCAACTTTAAGTGGTTTTATTAGATATCACAATTTACTGAAACACTAAGAGGCTAAATAAAAAGTTTTATTTTTGACTCTGCTAGATAATTAGGGAATGTAAATTGAATGCACATAATTTCCTGCAGAGCTCTTGATAATATGCAAAGCATGTGCAACTCTTTCCATATTACCTAATTGCAGAATGTTACCTAAAACAGTAGATGGGAAAAAAAAGAAAATAAAATGTCATGACCTTTCTGTGATTGTTTGACAAAGTAGCAACTTTGCACCCTAGTGGAAAATAAATCAGAACTGCTTTTAGATGTGAATTTCTGCCTCAATCTTAAAACACACACACACACACACACAAACACACACACACACACAAACACACATTTAAACACCAATACTAGTCTCAGGATATAAGAAAATGTTAAAATAGTTTCCTGACAATGTGAAATGGTATAATAAGAAAAACAGTCCCTGGGCATTCATGACAATGTCTAAGATAGTTTGAGGGTACTGAGGATAGAAAGTTTGCATTGATTTAGTTTATTTTTAGTTAGCAATATGATGTTCTAGAAAAGGAGAACATTGTTAGTACAGCTAGATAAATCGAAGAGCATATTTATCTATCATTCAAGTATCCAAGAAACTTGAAATTCTGAGCAATGGAAATGTGGACAATTTGAAACTATTTGGGGTCAGAGTAAAATGAGTGAGGATTGGATCAGTCTGTAAGTGTACATATTAGGAATATTGTCATAGTAATTTGACAAGTACAATATGGTTCAGCAAATCATGATTAAAGAGGATTACATGTGGGTGAATCATATTCAATTCACTGTGCAAATATTTTGTTTAAAATATTGTCCTCTTGAGATAGGGAAAAATTCTTTCAACAACCAGGTTTTTGCTTGTTTTTATTCTGATCACTTTATTTAATTAAACTTTTATGTTCAGATCCAAATTATTTTCCTCCTCCAACCATTAAAAAGTCAAATGAAATAAAACCCATTACAAATATGTATACACATGGAAACCAAATTTCCATAATAGCCATGGCAAAAGAAAAAAAAAAGAAAATGTAAGAAATAAATAAACTTCATATTGAGTGACCAGTTCTCTACATAGATTCAGAATGCATACTATTTTGATATCCTTTGAAACTGTGGTTGATTATTGTATCAATTGGTCACTAAGTCTTTCGGAGTTTATTATGTTTATAATATTGTTGCTACTATAAAAATTGTTTGTCTAGTTTTTCTCACTTCACTGTGTATCAGTTCACACAAGTTTTACTAGGTTTTTTCTAAAACACACTTATTTTTTTTAGAAAAAGTGTTTTCCATGACATTCATTTAACATTATTTATTTAGCAATTCCCTGTAATGGATGGGTATCACTCAAGTTTCCAATTCTTTTTCTACCTCAAAAGAGCTACTATAAATGTTTCTATACATATGGGTCTTTTCCCCCTTTCTTTTTTCTTTAGGATAAGGAATTAGTAATAATATCATGGGTTCAAAGGGTATGTACCATTTAATAATTTGGGGGGGTCTAGTTCCAATTGTTTGCTATAATGTTTGGAATATGCAAAAATGAATTCAAACAAAAATAATTAGTCCATATAGGTACAAAAATATTTATATCAATTCATCTTTTGGTGGCAAAGGATTGGAAATTGAAGCAACACATATCAATTGAGGAATGGCAGAACAAATTGTAGCATGTGATTTTGCCAATTTCAAATGATGCTCACTCTTCATTTTAGATAATACTTAATCATTTTCAGGCAAGTGACACATATTTCTCTGCTTTATAGTGATTTTATCGAGAATGAGAGTCAAAAGTTTAATTGGTATATATTAAAATAATCACAATATTTAAATATAGAAAGCTTAATCAAATTTATAAAAATACAAGTTATTCCCCAATTGAGAAATGGTCAAAGAATATTAACAGAAAGTTTTCAGATAAAGAAATCAAAACTAAATGAAATCAAAACCAAATGAAAAATGTTCTAAATAACTATTGATTAGAGAAAAGTAAGTTAGAAATGTAAGTTAAGAGTCTCGGGGAGCAGAGCCAAGATGGTGGGGAGGAATCAGCAAGCTACCTGAGCTCTCCTTCTGTTCCCTCAAAAAGAACATTAGGGGGTGGATAGGTGGCACAGTGGATAAAGCACTGGCCCTAGATACAGGAGTACCTGAGTTCAAATCCAGCCTCAGACACATGACACTTACTAGCTGTGTGACCCTGAGAAAGTCACTTAACCCCCATTGCCCCACAAAAAAATTAAATTTAATTTAATTTAAAAAAGAACATTAAATCAAGCCTATGCACAGATTCTGAAACTACAGAACCTACAAAGAGACAGAGAGACACAGTCTTCCAACAAGAGATAATTTAGAAGACTTCAGGAAAAGGTCGGTCTGACTAGCAAAAGGGAGGCTCAGCGTGTCGGAGCAAGTCAGCAGGAACTGCGAGCCACAGCTGAACAACTGAGGCCCCTGGAACCTGGCTCAAAAATCTGGTGGCCAAGAAGGACAGTGGAAAAAATCTACCTGCACCAGCCAAGATGGCAAGTTGCCATCTGTAGGGCCACGAACAGGACAGGTGCACACTGACCTAGCGTGCTCAGACAGGAAGTGCTGGGGGGCAAACTGCACACAATATAAAGGCCTCAGAGTAAAAAGCCAGTCACACAGCACCTATACCTCTGCACAAGAAGACCAAAACAGGGACCCTGGTGCCCCCAGAGCAGACCTCAACTTAAAAAATAAATAAATAAGCTGCAATAATGAGTAAGAAGCAAAAAAGAGCTCTCTCTGTTGAAAGCTTCTGTATCAATAGGGAAGAAGCCAACACAAACTCAGATGACGACAATAGACTCAAATTGCCTACATCTGAAGCCTCACGAGGGAAGGTGAATTGGTATCAAGAAAAAAAAGCCTTCCTAGAAGAGCTCAAAAAGGATTTTAAAAATCAATTGAGAGAGGTAGAAGAAAAATGGGGAGAGAAATAAAAGCAAAACAAGAAAACTATGAAAAAAGAATCAGCAGCTTAGAAAAGGAAGCACAAAGATTGACTACAGAAAACAATTCCTTAAAAAATTCATCTGGCCAAATGGAAAAAAAAGTGCATAATTTCACTGAAGAAAAAAATGCCTTAAAAAATTCATTTGGCCAAATGGAAAAAAAAAGGTGCATAATCTCACTGAAGAAAAGAATGCCTTAAAAATTAAAATTGGACAGTTGGAAGATAAGGAATCCATGAGACACCAGGTATCAGTCAAGCAGAATCAAAAGAATGAAAAAATAGAAGAAAATGTGAAATACCTCATTGGAAAGACAACTGATCTGGAAAACAGATCGAGGAGAGACAATTTGAGAATCAGTGGATGGCCTGAAAGCCATGACCAGAAAAAGAATCTAGACACCATATTCCAGGAAATTATTAAGGAGAACTGCCCTGATATCATAGAATCAGAGGATAAAATCATTATTGAAAGAATCCACCGATCACCTCCTGAAAGAGACCCCAAAAGAAAAACTCCAAGGAATATTGTAGTGAAATTCCAGAATTATCTGGTGAAGGAGAAAATACTCCAAGTAGCCAGAAAGAAGCCATTCAAATATCATGGAGTCACAGTCAGGATTGCTCAGGACCTGGCAGCTTCAACATTAAAGGACCGCCAGGCTTGGAATATGATATTCCGGAAGGCAAAAGAGCATAGATTGCAGCCAAGAATCTATTACCCAGAAAAACTGATCATTCCTTTTCAGGGGAAAAATGGACATTTAATGATATTGGGAACTTTCAATCTTTCCTGATGAAAAAAACAGAAATGAATAGAAAATTCAATCTTAACATAAAAGACTCAAGAGAAGTTTAAAAAGGTAAACAGAGGGAAAAAAGGGGGGGGGGTTACTCAATTAGGTTAAACTGTCTATATCCCTACATGGGAAGATAATACTCATAACTCTTAAGAACTGTAAATGTATTTGGGCAGAGAGAAGGACTTTATACAGAAGGTATAAATATAACTTGTCTTTGATGTGATGATACAAAAAAAACTAAGGGGTTAAAAAAGGAGTCTATGGGGAGGAGAGGAAAGGGGAGGTAGAATGGGGTGAATTATATCATATGAAGAGGTTAAAAAAAAACAACTATTACAATAGAGGGAAAGAAAGGAGGGGTGAACATTGTTTCAACCCTACTCTCATTAGATTTGATTCAAAGCGGGAATAACATATACATTCATTGGGATCAAGAAACTTAGCTCATTCTTTAGGGAAGCAAAAGGGGAACAGAAAGGGGGAGGGACTGATAGAAGGGAGAACAAAAGCAAGGAAAAAAAGGGTAAAGAAAATAGAGGGGGTGATAAAAAGGGAGGGCAGATTGGGGGAGGTAGGGGTAAAGTAAAATGTTGGGTGAGGAGGAATGAGGTGAAAGAAGGGGGAAAGTTCAGAGAAACCTGGAGGGTCTTGCATGGGCTGATGATGAGTGAGATGAGCAGAACCAGAAGAACATTGTACACAGTATCATCAACACTCAGTGTTGATCTACTGTGATGGACTATATTCTTGTCACCAATGCAATGGTACAGAAGAGTTCCAAGGAACTCATGATAGAAGAGGATCTCCAAATCCAGGGAAAAAAAAAACAACACCTGTGGAGTTTAGATGCTGAATGAACCATACTATTTCTTTTGTTTTTTGGTGCTGATGTTTTTTTCTATTTTGAGGTTTTTTGTCATTGCTATGATTTTTCTCTTATAACATGACTAATGCAGAAATATGTTTAATGTTATTATGTATGTATGTATGTATGTATGTATATATATATATATATATATATATATATATATATATATATATATATATATATATAACCTATATCAGATTACCTGCTGCCTAGGGTAGGGGGGAGAGAGGAGAGGGAGGGAGAAGAATCTGAAATTGGAAAGCTTGTATAAACAAAAGTTGAGAACTATCTTTACATGTAATGAGGGAAAATACTTTACTAATTTAAATAATTTAATTTAATTTAATTTAAAAAAAGAAATGTAAGTTAAAACAACTCTGAGGTGCCACCCCACACCTACCAGATTGGCGAATGTGACAAAAGAAGGAAAATGATAAATGTTGGAGATGTGGAAAAATTGGAACACTAATACATTTTGGTGGAGTTGTGAACTGATCTAACTATTCTGGAGAGAAATTTGGAACCATGCCCAAAGGGCTACAAAACTTCATACTGTTTGACCCAGTGATACCATTACTAGGTCTGTATCCCAAAGACATCATAAAAAAGGGAAAAGATCATACATGTACAAAAATTTTAAAGCAGCTCTCTTTGTGATAGTAAAGAATTGGAAATTGAGTGGATGCCCATCACCTGAGGAAAGGCTCAACAGGCTGTGACATTTAAATGTAACTGAATACTTCTGTGCTATAAGAAACGATAAGCAGACAAATTTCAGAAAAACCTGAAAATACTTAAGTGGACTGATGATTCATGAAGTGAGCATGTCCAGGAGAACATTATACATAATAACAGCAATATTATGTTGTGATCAACTGTGATAGACTTTGCTTTTCTCAGCTATACAATGATCCAAGACATTTCCAAAGGACTCATGATAAACAATTCTTGCCACATAAAAAAAAAGACCTGTGAAATCTGAATGTAGATTGAACCATCCTATTTTTACTTTTTCTTTTTTTTTCTTTCTTGAGGTTTTCCCCTTTTCTTCTAATTCTTCTTTCACAACATGACTAATATGGTAATTAAGTTTAATGTGATTGTACCTATATCATATTGCTTGCTGTTTTTGTTGACATTATGGTTAATTATGCCTATATTTTGTCTAATATTCACCAGGTGTGTATTCCTGATATAAATCCAGCCTGATCATAGTGAAGGATCTTTGTGATATATTTCTGTAACCTCTTTCCTCATATATTATTTAAATTTTACATGAATATTTAATAGTGAAATTGATTTATATTTTTTGTTTTTTCTTTTGACTCTCCATAGTTTTAATTTTTTAAAGAAATAATGAACTAACAGATTTAATTGATCTTTAGTGTTTGTTGGAACGTGCTTGTAAATGAGCTGAAGGAAATGACAAATTATGGCAGCATCTCTGCCAAAAGCATACCAACATTGAGTCACAAAGAATCAGATAGAACTGAAATGACTTAACCAAATATAAAATTTTATATAAAGTTTAAACAACTCCTACTCCTCCTCTACCAACTGCTACTATTTGACTCTTATATGGTAAAGTTTTGAAAGTATAAACACTCATTTGTTCTTCACAATTAACCTCTTAGGCACTTGTTATTATTATTCCCACTTTACAGATGAAGATACTGACACACAGATAAATTAAGTGATTTGTCCAAGATCAGACACAGTAAATAACATTGGTTTTCCTGATGACAATTCTAGCATTTTATCAATAGTATCAATTTAGAATCAGAAATAGCTCTTTATAAAAAAGATTCACTAGTGTCTACAATGATTTATGTATATTCTGATTATTCTCCCTTCAAATAAAACATGCATCCTGAAACATCTCCTAAATTATAAATCTATATCATTACATAATATATTAATCTAACAACAGCACATTCATGCACATTAAGGCATAGTTAATTAAATTTGAGATTAAACTGATGGTAAAAATATAAAAGTGTGAAATATTTATGTATCACTTTCAGACCTTGAAAATCTAACCAAAACAGAAACAAGAATAACAATAGCTAACATTTAGATGCTGCTTTAATTTTTGCAAAGCACCTTATAGGTATTATCTTTCTTTTAATACTCACAAAATCCCTGGGAGGCATATGCTACTCTTATACTTATTTTACAAATAAGGTAACTAATAAGAAATAAAGTGTACATGTGAGGAAAATTGTCATAGTAGTTTGACAAGTACCCTGAGTTACACAGCCAGCGTATTAAATTATATTTGCATTATATTTATGTAGTTATATATAAAGTCAAAATAATATATAGGTTGGGATATCCTACATTTCAATAATTTATCTATTAGTTTTATCTTGTGAGGAAAAGAAAACGGTTTTGGGAATGCTCAAAGCCTCTGGAGGAGATTGATTGGCTTAAGATTGATTAGATTGACTGACTTCACTGATTAACTCACTTAAACTAAATTCAATTAAAACCACACCTTCCTGGCCATCAAGAGGGTGTGTTCTCAGAGGATGTGAACTCTGACCTCAACATGGGGACCACCCTAAAGTCCAGTAAACCAATAGATTTGTATGATGCTAGCCAATAAGCTTTAAGCTTTGTGTAAGGACCCCCTCTCCTTCAGACCTACAAAAATCTTCCACATGCAGTTACTCTAGGTTAGACTCTCTCAGAGGCAATCTTGGTGGTAGAGGACTTGGAGGAAGAAGCAGGCCAGGCTGAATTCTATTATTTCCTCTAAGGTAGAAGGCCAGGCTGAGCTATATTCTCTCCTCTTGTCTAAATCGACCTTTTCTTAACTTTCAGAGACATGTGCATTCTCTTTACTAATATTTAATATATTTTAATAAATGCTTAATGCTCCAAAACTGGTGCTAAATCTTCCCATTTATAAGTTACAACTATATTAGGAACCCCAGCTAATTTTCCCTAAACTTGGGACAGAAGTAAGGTGACTACATATAATTTTAATCACCACAATCTCCATTATTCCATTCCAAGTTCTTTCAGGGAAAACCTTGACTTAATCTCCCTTATATTCTTATGATTGCTAGTCAAAGTATTATTACTGAGAAATGTAGATATGTGGTTATTTCTTTGATAAAATTGATATAACCTACAATGGTCCTAAATCCCCCTTGACCTGAGATTCATGTCTTCCATGTAAATGTATCTATTTGAGCAAGTGATAGGGACAGTTAAATCTGCTTATATTTTTTGGGATAATCATGAGAAATTCTCCCTCTATCTTTGACATGGATAACTTGGGAATTCCAAATGTATTTCTTCTTATCTTTTTATGAAGTCTGCATACCAACACAAGAGTATAAAAATAGAACATTTAACATCTATTCAAATACTTGGAATTTAATGCAAAATAATTAATTCTTAGCAATAAGAATAGATAATTCAATCATTACATATTTCAGTGATTGGTTATATAATTTAGATAATCATCAAGAACCTTTCCCTTTTGTAAGGCCTCCTTCAATTTAAACTTAAAAAGTATTTAGCAGCTTTTCTATTCCTTTATCTTCTGAATTCTATCCATGTAATGTCTTGGATACCTGGGAAATCCAAAAATTTTCAGATGTAATTTATAAATGTGTTTTGAAAGTATGTTTGCTCTTCCTTTGTTTCTGGATGTGTACATTTAAAGCACAACAAAATCTATGCAGATCTATGATTGAATGGTATATTTCACTAAAAATAAAACTAATTTTACAAATGAAACATTTAATAAAATGCTCTTCTTTGATGTTTTCAAATATTTAAAATTATTAACATTATGTAAAGTTCTCTACTGAATTATCCCAATCTATTTGGGATACAAGAGAAATACTCATTTCAGTTATAAATGTTCTACCAAGGAAATTATGCTCACTAGTTATGAGTAGAGAATAGCCTTGTTTTTCTTTTCTTTTCCACATTCCCTCAATCTAGCATTCATCTGGGATCTCTCTGTCTCTCTGTTTCTCTGTCTCTCTCCATCTTTGTCTCTCTAGACAGAAAGTATGTGTACACACACAAATATATTCACATTATATATGTAGGCATATAGGCATAGACATATGCATTGGCATAGGCATAGACATATGCATAGGCATGGGTATAGGTATAGGTATAGGTACAGGTACAGGTACAGGTACAGGTACAGGTACAGGTATAGGTATAGGTATAGGTATAGGTATAGGTATAGGTATAGGTATAGGTATAGGTATAGGTATAGGTATAGGTATAGGTATAGGTATAGGTATAGGTATAGGTATAGGTATAGGTATAGGTATAGGTATAGGTATAGATATAGTAAAATCTGGACAGCCAGCTAAGCTTTACTTTTGTTAACAGAAATGATAAAACATTATTCCAAACTGACCAAGATGTCAGGAATGATTTATAAGGGCCTGGCAGCAAAACCTGTACCTATACCTATATCTATGTGTATATGTATGGATATGCATATATGCATATTTCTATACACATCTATCTATCTATCTATCTGTCTGTCTATCTATGTATCTATCCTTCTAAGACTTTTTGTACCAAATAATTTTAAGAAAATGAAGTAAGATTCTTTAAGAGAATTTAATTGTGAGAGATTCCAGGCTTTGATATGATTCATGATAGAAAGCAGAATATACTCCCACTTAGAGCTCTGCTTATTTTGCTTAATCAAAATTAATGCTACAAATGGTTTTTAATCTCTTATTATCACATACATATTGTCAAATAGGAAGAATTCTAGTAAACATAGGTACATGTGTTTGTCTATTAACAAGTCTTAATAATGTTCAACCTTTATATAATATGAAGTTAGGTACTGTGGAAAGAACATTGGAAAGTAAGTTAGAAACATTAAAACTGGCTCCATTATCCTTCTGTTAGAGAAGTTTTATGGGCAAGTCATTTAGTATCTTATAAGCCTCTGTTATCTAATATTTTAAGATGAGACAGTGAGACTACACAATCTCTATGGTTCTGTATATCCATTTTATTAAAAAGAAACATGGGTCCTTAGTATAGTGTAGAGATTCTTACAATTACCAAGGAATTAATTGGTAAATTAATAATGTTGATAACCTATGAATTTGAAGCATAAAATAGGCTTTGATTATTATGATTCCTTGAAGATTTTAAATGTGATTAATAGGTAGGACGGTACACAGTGTTAAAGACATAAGGCAGAAAGTTTATGGGGATGGAAAGGGAAGAAACTCTTTGCTCAGTTGCCCTATGTTCAAAATGTGGGAATGACCATTCTTCCCAAACTCAACTTAAAAAAAAAACAAAACATTCTTCCTCACAATAAGTGTCCTGAATCTTTAATCATTATATTTATTCCACTTAGAAAGCATGAGGAAGGAACAATTGGGTGAATTTATCATCTCTCACCAATTTCCATAATCCACAATAAGACCTCCAGCTTCACCACAGTTTATCCTAAGGGTAGAAATTCAGCTTTCTCTTCCATGGTATACAGCTTATATAAACAAAAGAAACAGAGAAGAAGGAAGGAAGGAAAGAAGGAAGGAAGGAAGGAAGAAAAAGAAAGAAAGAAAGAAAGAAAGAAAGAAAGAAAGAAAGAAAGAAAGAAAGAAAGAAAGAAAGAAAGAAAGAAAGAAAGAAAGAAAGAGAAGGAAAAAAACCTATAGCATTATTTTACAAATTTTGCTCAGTAGCCTCCTAGGGAAGTGGCAGGGAGAAAAAAATTACTGACACCCAATAATTCAGACAATCACTAACCAAAAATATATTAAGTTCTTACTATGTGATGAAGAATTGGAAAAAAAAAACTTTCTCAAAAAAAGCTTACATTTTAAGAGGGAGAAAGCAAACTCATATTATTTAAATAAATAAAAGAGCATATATACACACACATACATATATATATATATGTCATATACATATACATTGATATAAAATGTAATATATATCATATATATGACACAAATATAAAATTCTATATACATATATGTTAGACATATGATAGTTTCTGAGGAAGGGTACAGAAACTGACAGAGAATGGGAGATAAAATGCCATGAAATACTAAATCAAAGTATATACAAGATTGCCAGTTTGCTTGGATCACAGTCAAAGGGGCAGTAGCAATGTCCAAGAAGCTAGTGAAAGGATAGAAATGGGCTTAGAAAAGCTAAACAGAAGAGTTTATATTTTATGCTACAGACAATAGGAAGCAACTAGAGTTGATTGAGTAGGGTAGTCATATGATTAGTTTTGCATTTATGGAATATTACCTATGCAACACTGCATAGCATGGACCAAAGTAAAGAGAGCCTTCAGGTAGAATCTGGCTAAGAGGTGAGGAAGATTTGGACTAAGATGCTAGCTATATGCAGGGGTAAGAAGCAAAATGTTGGTGAGGAGGAATATGGTGAAAAGAGGGGGGAAAGTACAAAGAGGGTAAATAGAATGGAGAATAGACATTAATAATAACTGTGGATGTGAATGGGATGAATTCTGCCATAAAACAGAAGCGAATAGCAGAGTGGATTAAAAAAACAGAATCCTACAGTGTGCTGTTTACAAGAAACACATTTGAAGCAGAGAATCACACACAGTGTAAAGGGAAAAGGTTGGAGCAGAATATATTATGCTTCAGCTAAACTCAAAAAAGCAGAGGGTAGCAATCCTTATCTCAGACAAAGAAAAGGCAAAAAGAGATCTAATTAAAAGATATAAGGAAGGAAATTACATCTTGCTAAAAGGTAATATAGAAAATGAAGTAATATCAACATGAAACATGCGTCCACCAAGTGGTATAGCATCCAAATTCTTAGACGAGAAGTTAAATGAGTTATAAGAGGAAATAGACAGTAATATTATACTAGTGGGGAATCAGAATCTTCCCCTCTCAGAATTAGATAAATCTAGCTACAAAATAAATAAGAAAGAAGTGAAATAGATGAATAGAATACCAGAAAAGTTAGACATAATAGATGTCTGTAGAAAACTGAATGGGGATAGAAAGGAATATACTTTTTTGCTCAGCAGTACATGGCACACTTTCAAAAATTGATCATGTATTAGGGCACAAAAATATCATAGTCAAATGTAGAAAGGCTGTAACGATTGGAATGATGCCACCTGCTGGAGACTTACTGTAGAAAAGCTCCAGCCCATGAGGTGAAGGTCTCTGAGGGCAAGACCATGCATCTTTTCTTTGGCATCAGGAAGTGATGTTTGCTTGTGGGAGGAAGAAGGGGGAGCCTGGCGCTCTGACTCGCTCTCTTTCCTGAGGACTCCAGTGGAGAAGGGAGCTAGAAATGTGCTCTCTCTTTAACAGATAGATGAATATATGCCTTTCTCTCTCTTTACCAAATTCTTATTCTCCTTAATAAATGCTTAAAAGTCTAACTCTTGCTAAAGCTTATAATTTATTGGCAACCACGCATTATATATTTTAGACAGTATAGCTAGAATTTTAGACATTACAAGGCAGAAATAGTAAATGAATCCTTCTTAGATCATGATGCAATAAAAATTACATGTAATAAAGAGCCATGGAAAGGTAGCCTGAAAATTAAATTTCAACTAAATAATTTCATTCTAAAGAATGTGTCGGTCAAACAACAATTCATAGAAACAATCAATAACTTCTGTTTTATGTGAGAGTTCATCCCATTCACATTCACGTTTATGATTACTATGTATTTCTCTCCATCCTATTTTTCATTCTGTTTGCCTTCTCTCTCCTTTCACCCTTTCCCTTCTTCACATTGTTTTGCTTATGTTTACTGTCTCACCAAGTGTACCTGTTTTCTGTCAGTCTACCCCCATCTCCTTTACTTGGTGTCCTAACTTCCTACTTTCCTGTGAGGTGAGATATATTGCTATATTCAAATGATTGTGTACTTTATTTTCTCTTTAAGACAATACTAATGAAAGTAAAGTTCAAGTGATTTCTATCACCCATCCACTTATCTTTCCCTCAACTGTAATAGTGTTTTTAATCACTTCATGTGAAATAATTTTCCCCATTCTACCTCTTACTTACTTCTGTAACCAATGTACTCCTCTTTCTTTTTTCTTCTGTTTTCTTTTTTTTGTGTGAGGCAATTGGGGTTAAGTGACTTGCCTAGGGCCAAACAGCTAGTAATTGTTAAGTGTCTGAGGCTGAATTTGAACTCAGGTCCTCCTAAATCCAGGGTCAGTGCTCTATCCACTGCACCACCTAACTGCCCTGTACTCCTGTTTCTTATCCCTTAATTATTTTTGACATTTCCTCAAATTTACCACATCCATATACCCTCTGTCTATGTATATTCCTTTTAGCTATACTATTAGTGGTACAATTTGTAAGAATAACAAGTATTATCTTTCCATGAAGGGATATAAAAAGTTCATCTCTATCAAATTCCTTATGTTTTCTTTTCCCTTTCCCCCTTTTTATGCTTCTCTTGGGTTTTAATATTGGAGATCGAAATTTTTATTAAGTGCTGATCTTCTTATGAAAGCTTGAAATCTTTTTATTTCATTGAAATACCATTTTCACTTGAATTATTATGCTTAATTTCACCAGGTAGGTGATTATTGGCTGTAGTCCTAGCTGCTTTGCCTTCCAGAATATCATGTTGCATGTGCTTTGATCCTTTAACGTTGCAGCTGTTAAGTCTTATGTAAACCTGCTTGTATCTCCCCAATATTTGATTTGATTCTTTCTGGTCACTTGCTGTATTTTTCCTCGACCTGATAGTTCCGTAATTTTGCTATAATGTTCCTTGGAGATTCTGACTTGGGATCTCTTTCCTGAGGTAACCAGTGGGTTCTTTCAATACCTATTCTTCCCTCTGGTTGAAGGATATCAGGCAGATTTCCTTGATGATTTCTTGAAAGATGCTATCCAAGGGGGCAACTAGGTGGTATAGTGGATAAAGCGCTGACCCTGGATGTAGGAGGACCTGAGTTCAAATCTAGCTTCAGACCCATGAAACTTACTATCTATTTGACCCTCAGAAAGTCAGTTAGCCCTCATTGCCCCCGATGTTCCCCCAAAATAAAGAAAAAGAAAAGAGAAAGAAAGAAAGGAAGGAAGGAAGATGCTGTCCAAGTCCTCTTTTTGATTTATGGCTTTCAATTAGTCCAATGATTCTAACATTGTCTCTCCTGGATCTATTTTTGAGGTCAGTTGTTTTTCCAATGAGGCATTTTTATTTTCTTCTATTTTTTTCATTCTTTTGAATTTGCTTTGCTGATTCTTGATGTATCATAGAGTCATGAACTTCCACTTGTCTTGCCTAATTCTATCTTTTACGTTTTTTTTTCCTTAGTTAGCTTTTGTACTTCCTTTTCCATCTTTTCAATTCTACTTTTAAAGGAGTTATCTTCTTTTTCCAGGATGTTGACTCTTTTTTCATAATTCTCTTGTATCACTCTCATTTATTTTCCCAATTTTTCCTTCTACATTGGTTTTATGATTTTTTAGCTCCATTTTGAATTCTTTAATGAGTTCTTTCTGGGTTTGTGACCACTTCCCACTTTTCTTTGGGATTTTGCCCATCAGCATTTTGATAGTGTTGTCTTCTTCTGAATTTGTGTCTTGATCTTCCCTGTCACCATATTTACTTTCTGTGTTCAGATTCTTTATTATTATTATTATTATTATTATTATTATTATTATTACTACTACTCATCTCTTTTGGCCTTTTTTCCTTTCTTTTAAATTTGAGTTCTGCTCTCATATTGGAAGGGACACTCTCAGGCTTCTTGTGGCAGGGGCCGCAGGCTCTGGCTATCTATCTGGTGCTGCCCTGATGTTGTCCTGAGGCCCATGCATATTGACCTATCTTTTGCTATACTGAGGGTGGAGAGCAGTTGGTGGCTGCTGCTGTTGGAGGCTATAGGAGTCTGGCAACTTACCTGGTGTTGAGCCAGGGTCCTAGTCCTATTTTCTGGCTGTGGTAAGGCCAGTGATGTGTTTCTATATTTTTCCAGGACTACATTGAAGCACATGGAGGTCTGGCTTCTGGAGTTTGTCTATTTGCTTAGGCACCTTTGGTCTGGTGTCTATGTTTGCCCAGGGTTATCCTGAAGCAAGTGGATCTCTGGCCACTGGAGGTTGTCTCTTTGCCTAGGGCTATGCTGAAGCATATAGCAGAAGACTGCCAATTCCCCTTGCTATGCTGAGGCACATGGGGGAGTTCTGGTGTTATCATTTGCTTGCTCCACTGCACTAGGGCTCAGGCTCCCCTGCTGTTTTGCTGTTGGGTACTTGGAATGCTTCCTGTATTGGACTGTATTACTTTTTCACCCAAGTGAGACAGATCTTTCTTGCCAATCTTCCAAATTTCTTGGGTTAAATGATTATTTATCCCAATATTTTAGCTGGTTATGCTGTTCCAGGATGAGTTTGGGAGCACTATTTTATGGTTGTTTGGAGATGAATATGGGAGAGTTACATCAATTTACTGCTTACTCCACTATCTTGGCTCCAGGAAGTCTTTCCTATATTACTTTTTTAATTTCCCCAAAATATCATTTTAATAAAATGTATCTTCAGAGAAAATTTGGAGTTAACAATGGGGAAGCTATTGTGAGAAGTAACTTTAAAAATGAACAAATATCTACTTCAGTAGTGGCAACATAACAGTGAAAATTAAAAATTAAAAAAAAAAACCAGAAGGGTTTTTTTTTTCATTTTTGATTTAAATCAAGTCTATTGCATGACTTTTAACAGTTTATATTTTACACTATTTCCAAAAATACTGAAAATACACAAACAAAGCCCACTATTTTTTAAAAAGCTATTATAATAATGTCACTCTAAGGTTAGTTTATTTTTTAATAATTCATCAAAGTATTAAAAAATCCCAATATAGAAAATATTATCATTTACTAAAATATATTTTATTGTTTTAAAATCCTGAAGTTTTTTTATTATTATTATTTAAAGGGTTAATAATTGGGTGTGTCCACTGGGAAATATTGTGTGTACCACTTAGGATCTGAAGATGTAGATTGTTCCATATCTACTTCATTAGAAGTCAATCTTCAAAGTATCTACATATATGTTTTCAAAAGGAATCAAACAAACCATGAAAAATCACTTATGAAATATTTTGAAGACCATTACTGCTGCATTTAAAAGTAAAGCAAAGATTTTTTTTTAATTACATTAATTAAAAACTCATCCCAACAGCATTATTTACATTGACATCTGGAATTTCACAGAATTTTATATTTGGGAGGGATTTCAGAGGTCAAGTCACATAGCTGAACAGAGTTCTACAAAATTAATATAGATGAATATTTTGACTTCATTTGAAATTCTCTAGTGAACTTAACTGTTTCCCTCCATAGACAGCCCATTCCACTTTTGGAAAGCTCTTCTTATGTGATAAAATACTGGGACTTGCCCCCACCTGAAGTTTGATTTGGAATTGATTGAATTGGGTAAGATTGAGAGACTATTTACCTACTTGTGATGATTAAATCAGGACCACACCTGACTGGCCCTGAATAGAGTGTTGTTCTCAGAAGTTGAACATAGTTAAGTTTGATTAAATTGAGATCACACTGTGGCCAGCCCTGAGGATAGTGTGTTCTCAGAGGCTATGGACTGCAACATCAACAGGAGACCATTCCCGACAATCAACTTGAAGAACCTCCCATTTCAGAGAGGAGGACAAGAAGTAGGAAGTGGGTGGCTGGTGGAAGGAGCGTGCTCTTTTGATTCAAGACATCGGCTTGGTGGTAGACCTTCACCTGGGCTACGAGGAAAGCTAGGATTTCCATGCTATAAGGGATCTGTTCTCAATCTTTAGCTCTGTTCATTATTTTATAATATATCTTTAAATAAATCCTTAAAAGCCTAAACTCTTGCAGAATTTATCAGGGATTTTAGCTAGTTTCCCTCAATAACTGGAGTGCAGGGGCAGATTAGAATCCATATTTAGATTTTAAACAACACACTTATTAGAATGATTTCATAGTATTATTCATATACAGTGCCTTGTGTATATACACACACATACTATATATATATATGTATATGTATCTATACACACATACATGTGTACACATATGTGTATATATGTACATATATTTATATATACTTATATACATAAACATATATGTATATACATAAATGCATCTACACATGTATATGAAGAAGACATTTGCAGCAGAATAAGTTTAGTACAAACTGGAACAGAAAGAATAGAGGGAGTAAGATTACATTTAGAAACTATGTATATTTACATATCCCTGAAGTGCTTGCCAGTGTAAAAGCCCCATCACCATAACACCAAATGTTCTGAAAGATGGTGATGAGAATTTGAGAGGCTCTAAAGCTTTTGGTCAGCTGTGATCTGCACTAAATAGAGTAGTTGAAGATAAAACTGAAATTTATGTAGCTCTAATTTTTAAGAAATTTCTGTATCCCAATAGAAATTTCTTTCTTCTATGTTATCTTGCAAAAATGCAACAATCAACAATCTAATCCGAGTTCTATCAGTAATCTAGGTTATTACATACTAGCAAATTTTTAACAACCAGCTTTCTAAGAAAAAAAAATGTGCATGACACAGATTTCAAATTAATTTGAGTTATTACCATCCTCTCTATCTTTTTTCTTGTATATATTATCAATGAAATAAATCAAGCCCTAATTTGTAGCATTTGCTGATTTCTAAGGTATAAATATTCATTCTGAAAATTTAATATTTGGCTTTCATGAGCCAGTTTAATCTGGCTCCAGCAAAATTTTCAGTCTAATTATCACCCCTTTGAATGAGATAATTTAAGACCATAAAGGCAACTGAATGACCTCCATTACAACTTCCTATTACTTCATTTTATTCTATTTTTCCATTCCAAAACTCATTATCATTAAGATAAATGAAATGAGAGGGAAAATTGGAAATTCTGCCTTCTATTCTTCATCCTTTTGAATATAAACTTCATTGAGAATAGGGATTATTTCATTCTTTGTATTCCTATCTCCAAAATCTAGCATAGTATCTGAAGATACTTATGCTTATTGATCCTTAAAAATAAATCTGGGCGGGGCAGCTAGGTGGCGCAGTGGATAGAGCACTGGCCTTGGATTCAGGAGGACCTGAGTTCAAATCCGGCCTCAGACACATGACACTTACTAGCTGTGTGACCCTGGGCAAGTCACTTAACCCCAATTGCCTCACTAAAAAAACAAACAAACAAACAAACAAAAAAATAAACCTGGGTGATTTACTTTTTAGTATCGCCTCATATAACTAAAGCAATAGGCCTATCCCATTTCGATCCTCATATTTTTCCCAGTGTTTATGTCAGAACTCTAATTCTTCAAAGGATGCATCATCTTGTTGATATAAATATATCCTTTAGTTGTATAAATCACACCCGTCATGCCTAGCCATCATGTGTGACACTCAAGTCATATTTTCTCAAATATTCATCATTGGATTTATTCAATATATTATAGGTTCTCTCAATGCTCTCCTGATATTGGGTTGACACCAATGGAATTAGACATCTTTCCATCAGTTTTCTCCAAAAGAAAACTTATATAAAGGTTTTTTCATAGTCTACAGCTTATTGTATCATTTTTCAAGCATAATGACACATTTATTACAGAAATTCTTGGGGAACCTAGGTGGTGCAGTGGATAAACCACCAGCCCTGGATTCAGGAGGACATGAGTTCAAATCTGACCTCAGACACTTGACACTGTGTGATCTTGGGCAAGTCCCTCAACCCTCATTGTCCCACTCCCCCCAAAAAGTAATTCTTTATGATATCATTGTTTCCATATCATATACTTGTTTCATCATATCAATCTCTAAATATAATGCTTTTTAAATTGTAACTTTTGACAATGTTCCTAAGCATTCACATATGTTTTTTAGATAAATTCTCCCACATCAGGATTATTTTCTAGGTTTTCATTTTTGAGAGTGTTCCTAGCTTTGGGGGCGGATTTGAACTTAAATACATTTTTCTCCAAACTCTTTGAAATTTAGCATGCCAAAATTGTCCCTATCCAAATATATTCAGCCTTCCCTCTCATAAATTCTTGCAAAGAAATATAACTTTTCTCTTTGTCAAGCTCAATTCCCATAATTGGTACTTACTTCATCAATGGATTCTTTCCTTTTGGTCAAAAACAGATCCAGAATAGAAGTTGTCCTCATTAGATCTTCTGTATATTGAAGGATGAAATTATCATTTGGACAAACCAATAAGTATTCTACTTTTGGTAGAGTCCCAACAGAAGTCAAGATAACTGAAGTCTCTCATCACTACTCTATCCTGTCTCTTTACAATGGTTTGGATATGAATTCAGAAAGGAATCTGATACTTTTGGATGACTAATTCCTGGAAATTTAATACAATTACCTCTTCTATGTAGGTTTTGGAATGCTCCTTTGTTTTTTTTGTTTTTTGTTTTTTGCAGGGCAATGAGGGTTAAGTGACTTGCCTAGGGTCACATAGATAGTAAGTGTCAAGTGTCTGAGGTCAGATTTGAACTCAGGTCCTTCTGAATTCAGGGCTGGTGCTTTATCCACTGTGCCACCTAGCTGCCCCCTGCTCCTTTGTTAATACAACTTTTACTATCATCTAACTCTCTGCGTTGATCTTTACTCAAATGCTCTCTACTTTGGTTCTCAAATATTCTTCTTGGGTTTCTTCATATTTGAATATTTTTTCATATATAGTGCTACTGAATACCCACTCATCTAAGTTTTTTTTTTCCATTTTTTCCCCATAGGTATTTTGTTTTCCAGAACCTATTCCAGTCAAGAACTTGATGCTACCAAGTCTCAGTTAATATATATTTAGTCAGGTTTCCTTCCTCTCATTTTTTCCCCTATGCTATAGAAATTAATTGCTAGTGTACCAGTTTTGGCAGTAAGCATTTATTATTTTTTTAATTACATTAAATTGAATTATAAAAATTTCTCCCAATTACATGTAAAGATTTTTTTAAGATGTCTTTTGAGTTCCAAATTTTCTCCCACCTTTCCTTCCCTCTCTACTCCTTATGCCATCAAGAAATTTGATAGGTTATGCATTACAATCATGTAAAACATATTTCCATATTACTTATGTTATAAGAAAAATCAGAACAAAAGGAAAAAATCAAGAAAGAATAAACAATAACAATAACATAAAAGAAACAACAGAAGTGAAAATCATGTTTCAATCTGCATTCAGACTCCCATAGTTCTTTTCTGGAATGGGGAGAGCATTTTCCACCATAAGTCTTTTGACAATGTCTTATATCATAGTATTGCTGAAAATACTTCAATCTATCACAGTTTATCATCATACAATGTTATTGGAATAATGTTCTTTTGGTTCTGCTCATTTCACTCAGCATCAATCCATATAAATCTTTATAGGTTTTTCTGAAATCCATTTGCTTATTATTTCTTAAAGCACAATAGTTTTCTATTACCTTCATACACAACTTGTTTAGCCTATCCCCAATTCATGGGCATCCCTTTAATTTCCAATTCTTTGCCACCACAGAAAGAGCAGCTATTAATATTTTTGTACATATGGGTATTTTTCCCTTTGTTAATGTTCTCTTTGGGATATAGACTTAAGAGTATTATTTCTGGATCAAAGTGTATGCATACTTTTTTTTTCTTCTTTTTTCTTTTCTTTTTTTTAATTTTGGAGGATATTTAGAATTTTATTTTTCCCCAATTACTGGTAAAAACAATTTTAATGACCATTTTTAAAACACTGGGCTCCAAATTCTCTTACACTGTCCCTCCCCCAATTAAAAACACAAACAATTCAAAATACATTATACATATGTCATCATGCAAAAAAAATCCATATTACTCACATTGTGAAAGAAAAAACACATAAATATGCAAGAAAAATAAAGTAAAAAATATGCTTCAATTTGTATTCAGACAACTGTAGTTCTTTCTCTGGAGATGGATCGCATTTTTCATCATAAGTCCTTCAGAGTTGTCTTGAATCATTGTATTTCTGAGAATAGCTATGTCATTCACAGCTGATCATCTAACAATATTGCTGTTCCTTTGTATACAGTACATTTGACTTTGTATCAGCTCATGTAAGTCCAGATTTTTCTTTTTTTATCAACAAAGTATTTTATAATTTTCCATTTCAATGGAAAGATAGTTTTATTTTATTTTGTTTGTTTTTTTTGTTTTTTGTTTTTGTGGGGCAATGAGGGTTAAGTGACTTGACCAGGGTCACACAGCTAGTAAGTGTCAAATGTCTGAGGCTGGATTTGAATTCTTGTCCTCCTGACTCCAGGGCCAGTGCTCTATACACTGTGCCACCTAGCTGCTCCCTAAAGATACTTTTCAACAATTATTTTAATAACATTTTTAGTTACAATTTTTTTCTCCCTCCCTCCACCCTCCCCAAGAGAGAAAGAAATCTGATATATGTTATATATGTACAATCACATTAAACATATTTCTGCTTTAGTCATATTGTAAAAGAAGAATCAGAACACAAGTCAAAAAACACAAAAAGAAACAAACAAAACAAAAGGAGAAACAGTATAGTTCAATCTGTATTCAGAATCCAGAGTTCTTTTTTTTCTGGATGTGGAGAATGTTTTCCATCATGAGTTCTTTGGAGCTGTCTGGGATCATTGCATTGCTGAGTGATAGAGCTGTCTATCACTGTTGATCATCATACAATGTTGCTGTTACTGTGTACAATGTTCTCCTGGTTCTACTCATGTCATTCAGCACCAGTCAACTTAAGTCTTTTCAGGTTTTTCTGAAATATATCTGTCCATCATTTCTTACATCACAATAATATAAATTACATTCATATACCACAACTTGTTCAGCCATTCCTCAATTGTTGGGCATTGCCTTGATATTATAGATTCAAAGGGTATGAACAGTACCATAGCCCTTTGGACACTATAATTCTTTTTTTTAAGCGAGGCAGTTGGGGTTAAGTGACTTGCCCAGGGTCACACAGCTAGTAAGTGTCAAGTGTCTGAGGCTGAATTTGAACTCAGGTGCTCCTGACTCTAGGGCCAGTGCTCAATCCACCGTGCCACCTAGCTGCCCTGGGTGGATTCTTTCAATTACTAGTTTTTCTTCTGGTTGCAAGACATTGGGGCAGTTCTCCTTAATAATGTAATGAATGTAATATAAGGAAATATGCTTTCTAGGCTCTTTTTTTGATCATGGTCCTCAAGTAGTATAATTATTCTTATATTATCCCTCCTGGATCTGTTTTCCAGGTTTGTTGTTTTTCTGAAAAGTTATTTTACATTTTCTTCTACTTTTATATTCTTCCTTTCCCAATTTTTCTTATACCTCTATTATTTGGTTTATAAAAACCTTTTTGAGCTCTTCCAAGAGGTCTTATTGGTCTTGAAAGCAATTCTTTTTTCCCTTTAAGGCTTCACATTTAGGTGCTTTATCATTGTTGTCCTGTTCTGAATTTATGTATTCATTCTGCCTGTAACCATAGTAATTGTCAATAATGAGGGGTTTTTTTTGTTTCTTATTCATATTTTAGCCTCTTTTGTAACTTTTAAGGTTGAGTTCTTCTCCTGGGGTACAGTATGCACTGGCTAGAGCTTCTTTTGCAGGGGGCCAGGGGCTGAGTCACCAGTTTTTTGCTCTGAAGGCATAAACAGCTTGCAGCTTGCTCACTGCAATGGAGTGACCTAGCTTAGTTGGGATTGTTAGGTAGCTGATACCTCAGCTGGCAAATTGTCTTTTGTTTGGGGGTTTGGGGCTTCACAACTGGCCTGCTTTTCCACTAACTTGCTGAGTTATGACCATGGATGCTCAGATGCTGATCTGTTCTGTAACTAAGAACCTTTTGCTGGCTTGTCCAGATACCCTCTGCACTGAGCTGTGCTCCCCCTTTTCCCAGATGAGACTTTTTCTGAAGATCTTTTAGGTTATCTTAAGTCAGAATATGGTTTCACTCTGTGTGTTTTGAATATTTTTTGCATGTTTTGTAGCTCCAGAATCTTTTGAGAGGCATAATTTAACATTGTTTCTGAGGGAAATTTGGGAAAGCTCAGGCAGCTTCCTGTTTTCACTTAGCCATCTTGGCTCTGCCTCTGGAACTCAGCATTTATTATTAATTAATACTAATATTATACATCAGTAAAGGATTGACCTTCTCTTTCCCTAACTTCTCTTGGTCTCAGGCTGCATGGTAGAAAAATCAGGAATAGAGCTTTGCCATGGCAGTTAATGCAAACAGGAGAAAAGACCCAAAAGACCCATTCTGTCTACAGCACATGGTCTCAGGGATACCTAAACGAGTTCAGAAGACATACAAGCCAGAGAGCCAAGAGCACACACCCAAAAAGAGTGCTTTCCAAGGGTTTTTATTCTCTTTTGTTAAAGGAATGTTATTATGCATTGACCAAAGCTAATCAGTTAACATCATTCAATTCCATTAGTTGACATGACTTGAAGGTGGTCTATATTAAAATTAACTCTACAGATGACATCAGGGAGAAGAATATAAACAACCCTCAAAGGCAAAGGCAAAGGCATTATCTCAGTATGGTTTGATCCCATCAGTCCTTCCCTGAGACAGACAGAATAATCTATCTCCATTTCTTTTGTTCCCTCAGGTTTTTCCCAAATAAGATTTGCTGAAATTCCTCAAGAATTGGATTATATGGAGTGGGAGATGGGGCAAGGACTTAAACAGGTCTCTGGGTCCCCCCAAGAAACCCACTTTTATAATTATTTTATTATATTTGTTATTATTATTTTATTTTCTCCTTTCCCCCATTCTTATTAATGTTAATCATACTTACAGTCATCATTCTTTAACTTGACCATACTTTTTGTGAATTTGTATATAGACTCTGAGTCCACAATTTCCCTGGCTCCTTTAAACCTCAAATTTCAACTCCCATGTAAGGGCCTAAAATTCTAGCTATGTTGTCTAAAATCTAATGAGTAGTTAATTTAAATTAGAAGCTTTAGCGAGAGTTTAGTCTTTTAAGTATTTATTAAAGTGCATTAGAAGTTAGTGAAGAGAGAGAGAGAGAGGTAAAAAGCAAATTTCATCTACCTATCTAAGTGAGCCCAGCATCTGTCCTCCTGCCAAACTGAGGTCCCCAAACAAAAATGTCTGCTCCTAAGGGGCTTCTCCCAGAAGCCTCCTGTGAAACAGGAAACAAGGCAGTCCTCACATACAACTCCAAGTTAATTGGCTGGTAACACTGATTGACAGGACCCACAGGTGGCAAAAATCACTTCCTGATACTGATCTGACCTTTGAAACCCCAGAAAGGTTACTTCGAGATGCCAAAGTTCTTTTCAGGGCAGAGCTCACAATGTCCCTCCCAGCAGGGGGTATCATTCCAATTCTCACAGTCCCCTGTCCCTGTGCTTCATGTGAAAAAAACATTGTTTCCTCCCATGATGTCCCCCATTATCAGGTGGACATTACAAACAAAAAAATTAAAGGGGGCACTCCCCTTTATTAATTGGACATTATAAATAGTGTATACAATGTGGAAAAGGAAAATAGGAAAATGTCCATTTAAGTCTTCAGAAGTCTTTTCTCAGATGATTCTTGAGATGTCCTCTAGGTGTAGTTGTGGAATGGAAGTATTTCAGGTGTTTCAGATGCTGGTAATCAGCCAGGAAAAGTTTCCTACAAAATTCAGCTTAACACAACTTTAAATAGCTTTACCAATAATCAAATCAAACAATGAGAGTTCTCCAAAAAATAAAAGAAACAAACAAAAAAGTCATTCATAATCTTAGTTGTTACACATGAAACATATGATAAAAACAAAAAATTGAAACATTCTCTAAAACTTAATATTACTATACCCATTACTATGTTTTTCAATCAATATTTCTTGGTTTTTGAAACTTTACCAATACATTTTCCTTGCTTTAAATATCATAAGATGATATTTTCCATCTTTATTTTTTTCATTTTTTATTAAATTCCTAAGACTCCAGAAAAATAAATGATCTGCATGCTATCATTACATGCAGTTGATTCTTAGTAAAGAACTCTTCATTGATATATGTTATAATTCTTAATTCCAAATTGCATTGTTGCATGGGATTATTTTTTCTTTCATAAAAAAATTTTATTATTTTCTAGTTACATGTTAAGATAGTTTTCAATATTTGTTTTTATAAGACTTTTAGTTCCAAATTTTCCTGTCTCCCCCATCTCCAGGATAGCCAGCAATCTGATATAGGTTATATATATATATATATATATATATATATGTAATGACATCAAGCATATTTCTGCATTAGTCATGTTGTGAAAGAAAAATCAGAATAAAAGGGAAAAAACTCAACAAAGAAAAATAAAGTAGAAACAATATCACTCAATCTGAATCTAGATTCCACAGTTATATTTTGGGATGTGGAGAGAATTTTTCATCATGAATCCTTTGGAATAATCCCAGATCATTGTATTGCTGAGAAGAGTTAAATCTATCACAGTTGATCATCGCACAGTGTTGTTGATAGTGTGTATGATGTTCTCTTGGTTCTGCTGATTTCACTTAGCATCAATTCATAGAAGGTTTTCCAGGTTTTTCTGAAATCCACCTGCTCATTTTTTCTTACTGCACAATAGTATTCCATTACATTCATATACCACAAATTGTTTAGACATTCCCCAATTGATGGACATCCCCATAATTTCCAATTCTTTGCCACTACAAAAAAAAAGCAGCTATAAATACTTTTGTACATGTGGGTCATTTTCCCTTTTTTATGATCTCTTTAGGATAAACACCTAATAGTGGCATTGCTGGGTGAAAGGGTATGCAAAGTTTTATAGCCCTTTGGGCATAGTCCTATAGTTGCATGGGATTCTTAATAAGCTCTTCACTAACAACATCCACCTTTTTCCAAGCATTTCTTTTTCTTTTTTTTTTTTTTGTGAGGTAATTGGGGTTAAGTGACTTGCCCAGGGTCACACAGCTAGTAAGTGTCAAGTATCTGAGTCTGGATTTGAACTCAGGTCCTCCTGAATCAAGGGCCTGTGCTTTATCCACTGCACCACCTAGCTGCCCCAACATCCAATTTTCTCACACATAGTCATGGCCTTCAATCACCATCAATACATAAATAGCATCAATATTCTTAAATGCCATGTTTGTCTTTCTAGGTTTTCTCAAGCAATGTCATTTTTCCTTAGATGAATGATTAAAACCAAATATTGGCCAGCAGATTTCTTAAGGCTTAAGAGATTCTCTATCATGTCAAAGATAAATGCCCTGGGAAAATATGACAACTTTGCAGTCGTTAATTAAAAGTTGAAGACTGTTACCTGGATACTCCTCAAGAGGGAATTAATAAATAGCAGTACTATTTACTTCCTCCTCTAATCCTAAGGGGATCATTTCTCTTGATTCCAGTATATCTCTACCATTATTCCTTATATTATATGAATGTAGCTGCGTGACCATGGACAAGTCATTTAACCCCAATTGCCTCACCAAAAAAACAAAAATAAAATATTATATGAATCTAGTTCCTCCTCATATAGTCAAATTTTCACAACATATATATTTATACACACATACATGCATGCATGCATGCATGCATATGTACATATATATACACACATATATGTATGTGTGCATATGTATATGTATATATATATACATATATATATATATAGGATTTCTTCTTACCTTTTGAGCATTTTTTCTTTTTTTTAACTTTGAAGCCCTTCACTGAAAAAAAAATGATCTGTAATATTATAGTGCAATACTGAAAAGTAATTACTCATTTCTCTTTATCTTATCTCTCAGATGGAAGCCTGTCTAAATATAAAAGTTCAGTGACTCAATCAAGGTCACATAGTTAAGCTTCTGAGGCCAGATTTGAATTCTGAGGCCCCCTTTGAATTCAAGTCTATCTGATTTCAAAATGAAAACAACATCCTCTGTGCCATCTTCCTACCTCTAATTACTTACCCAGAATTGAAGAACTAATGAGTACTGGGGACAAAGTTTAAACCCAGCTCCTCTGACTCCATGGCTTGTGTTCTTTTCCCTCTAATACTATTCCTGCTACTCTAAATATCACATATCATTATTTCCCATTATCTAAGATTCTCTTCTCTATAATTTGATTTTTATTTTTATTTTGGTACCCTATTTTGCATTTTGAAAATAGGTATTTAATTTACTCTTAACATGATGACTCACTGATAGCTGATCCTAAATAAAGATGCGTTAAATGGCATAATAAAATTGATACAGCATCAAATGTTACTTAATTCAATGTCTTGAAGAAAATAGCTTATTGAAATCTGGCATAAATTGAATGAATTAAGGCCTCATTACTTTTAGAATACTAACATGCCAATGTGTTTACAGGAACTTTTCAAATTGGAGCTTTGGTGAGTGTTGAGTATTTTCCCAGCACCTGATGTCGAGAAATGTTATTCCCTAATTAGATCATTCTGCATGTAATGCAATATCCTTTGGATATGAGTTATAGAATAGGGTACAGTCAATGCCAGTCACACTAAGGTTGTTTTTTTTTTAAATTTAATTTAATCATCTCTAAGTCTTTAAAGTAAGGTGAAAGGACCTACATTTTTCTGACAATAGCATAAAAGGAAGACAGTAGACCAGAATACAAAAGAGGATTTGAAGATTAGATCACTTATGATGGGTACATTTAAGAATATATCATTGAACTGACATTCTAATCTAATTGTTTGCTTCCGGCAACAGAAGGTCTTAGAAGCTTTACTTAGTTTATCCTTGACCTCCCTAAGCAAAAGCACTAGGGGGGAAAACTGTTAAGACAAGTGAATTCAGTAAAATCACTATTAGGGTAGGAAAAAAAAAAACACTAACTTTTAAATATATTTCAAATGTTTGTTTACCAACATGCTTTATGTTCCAAATGTAGCAGTTTAGAAGGTATATCAGTTGAAAAAATCTAAGTAATAGCATAGTTTTCTTCTCTAAGAATCTTTGTGTGTGCATCTGTGTGGTTTGTGTGTGTGTGAGGGTGTCATATTCCTTAGAAAATCAAAGTGTCTCTTTGTATTTGAGGAAAATTGGATTTAATACATAAAATTGCCAACCAGTAGATCTGACATTGCCCATAACAGCTTGATTCTTCGCACACATTAAATAGCCAAATTTTCATTGATATCATTCACTCTTTATCAAAGTTTTAATTCTGTGACTAGAGACAGTATGAGAAGCTCTAATTTTCTTAATTAAAAATGATATCCAAGTTGGCCATCTTGTTTTATCTTATAGCTCTCATTAAATGCATTCTTCTTATAAATACTCACCTAAGACTGTCCCTATCATTTTACCCTAATTTGTCCCTATTTTTATTATTTCCCAGTGTTATTCTTCATTCTTCAACTTTCATTAGCCTCATTTCTTCTCTTTACTTATCACTCATATGTCCTTATAACTTGCCTTATTTCTCCCCTACTTTGTCTTGTTTTTCTTTCTTCTTTTTTTCTTGTTAATTTTATTTTCCCTTTTTCTCTTTAAGTTTTTATATCTTTATTTACCTTCTTTCATTTGCATTGTTTCTTCCAAGTCCTTAAATTTTCTTCTTCCTTCTCCATTTGTTAAGAAATTCTCTACTGAGACTACATGGAAATATGTTTTGAACAGTTATTCATGATGTTTGCCTTTTACTTTGTAGTTAAGGTTTATTTTAATTTCCAAGACATCTATTCACAACTCAGAGACTTTGAACTACAGTTAAGGTAAAGTACTGTGAGATGATAATTATTTCCTTAGTCACATGCTATGTATAACAAAAGACCTTTGATTTATTTATGAGTATTTTTGTCACAGATTTTTTTGCTTATGTTCACCAGAATTCTATCAATTGCATTTCAACAATTTATTTACAAAAATGTAAACCTTCATTAAAACATATAAAGAACATATAAGCATATAAACAATTGGGCAGCTATGTGGTAACTTGGAGAGAACCAGGCTTAGAATCAGAAAGACTTTGAGTTCAAATGTGACCTCAGATATTTACCAGTTTTGCATCATCTAGAAAAGAGGCTAAATAAGTAAATGTCAAACCATTCCAATGTCTTTGCCAAGAAAACCCCAAATGGGGTCACAAAGAATTGGGCATGATTAAACAACATTAAAAATATGAGCAAATACTTAGCCTAACCTCCATATAAATAGATCCTGGCTAAAATGTTTTATAAGAATGTCTCATTGTATCTTGCAAGAACCCAATGCTTCTCCTAGATTATGCCAGGGAAACAAAAACACATGAAGTTTTGTTTTTCAAACTGAGACTGTTCAGAGTATGAGCCCATGTCAAATTGTCTTCTGAGAAGCCCCTTGACAAATTCTCGAGAGGATAATTTTCAGAAGGATGGTTGTCAGAAATGAGTTTGTTTATTTTTTTTTTCTTTTGGGTTTTGTTTTGCTTTGTTTTGTTGGTCTCGTAATTTCCAAAATTATTTTCCATGGTTTCAGAGTGAAGAACATCATCCCTTTTAGAACAGAGCATCTATTCATATATTGAAGTATAAATATAGATTGTCTTTATAAATAAGTTACTGGAGTAATGCTTAACAGTGGCTTTCTAGGAGGTAGCTAGGTGGCGCAGTGGTTAGAGCACTGGCCCTGGATTCAGGAGGACCTGAGTTCAAATCCAGCCTCAGGCACTTGACACTTACTAGCTGTGTGACCCTGGGCAACTCTCATTCCCCGCCCCCCCCAAAAAAAACAGTGGCTTTCAGATAGGCACTTAAAATATTTGATGAAATGTATAGTATTTACTAGTCACAGCTTAATCTCCCCATCATGGGAAGTCACACATATTGAGAAGTATTTTACTTTAGATCTTTGTTTGGGTAAAACTCTCCATCTCTAGGCTCCATTCCAATTGTTCCTGGTTTTGGTTTGTTTGTTTGTTTGTTTTTGATAATTCAAAACTTGATAATTTGATATCAAAATTTGATAATTTTAATAATTCAAAACTTGAATTTTAGTTCGAGTTGCTATTTAATGGCTACAAATTGATTTTTCCCTACTGCCATAATTTTTCTCCAAATCTAACATATACATTTATTCACCTTGCTTAGGCTGTTAGAGGTAATTATAAAGATAGCTTTAATTTTTCATTCAAGCTGTACCACTTAAGAAATAATCTAATTATTGCCTCTTACTTTGTAAGAGAAACAGAAACACAGGCAAACAAATTAGTTGACAATATGTGTTTCATTAGATGTACGCCTGAGATATGTTCTCTCTTGGAAATCTTTTTTTTTTCAGTTGTTAATTCACAAATCACCTCTCCAATGAAGCCTTCCCAGATTGCACTAATTGGTATTACTCTCTTATTCCAATAACAATCTCTTACTTCACTCAATATTCTGCTTTTTTATATGTATTTGTTAATATTCTTTATATCTTCCTTACTTGACTGTGATCATAGTGTCAAACTTAAATAACATAAGGGCCACTGCATCCTACTAAAGGATTCCTGGCCAACACATATTAACTTTAAAAATCATATATTTCTAGGTTCTGTAAAATTTTGTATATTTAAAAATCTTAGTAATTTCACTTTAATGTCATTTGTGCAGAGCTGAAAAAGCATGTTGAAATGGCTGGCCTATGTTTAACACTTCTCTTCTGGAGGACTGAAACTTTGCCATAGTTATCTCCCCTTCCTTCCAGCCCTCACTATACAACATGAGGTACTGGATGAGGATTTGTTGAATGGATGTGTGAAGATCTTAATTCACTTTCAAATGGGATTTCCCTAAGTAAATCTCTATTTCCAACTGCCAACTTCTCTTATTTGAGTCCATATTGGACAATATTTTTTAAATCATTTCTTAAGAAAATTAATCTAACATTTTAAAAAATCAGCAGTTTTTTTTCCAGGTTATGCTACTTTTCCTCTCCTGATATAAAAGCAGTAATATGTTTCAGTTACTTTACTTAAGCATTTTTTTTAAGTTGGCCCTGTTTTCACAGGCTCTTTTCCGTACTCCCTGATCTCCTCTTCTTTTTTTTTTTTAATTCCTCTGCCCTGATTTTATCTAGTTATATATTTTCCCCTTTTTTTCTCCTCTTCATCTAATAAATTTTCTTCCAATTCTCTTCCCCTTCAGTTAATCATGTTCATTAGTTCAAAAAATTTGGGGCAGCTACATGGCACAGTGGATAGAGTACCGGCCCTGGATTCAGGAGGACCTGAGTTCAAATTCAGCCTCAGACACTCAACACTTACTAGCTATGTGACCCTGGGCAAGTCACTTAATCCTAATCGCCACTCAAAAAACAAACAAAAAAAAAATTTACTTTTTTAACTTTCTTCATCATCCATTTTCTCATTCTTTTTTATTCTGGAGGATCATTTTATAATTCATTACCTCTATAATCATCTAGTCTCTCTTTTTTCTCTTCAATCTTCCTATAATCAAAGCTTCAAATGTATCCATCCTTGTCTCTTGCTTCTAGGTACTTTCTGGACTGTCTTGTTGAGCTGACATCATGGTTGGACCTTTTCCATTATACCTCATTCTCAGATCACTACCCCCCATCCCCCATCCTTTCTAGGACAAGTAGACTTTTCAGATACCAAATTCCCACAGGTTCATTTGATAAAATGCCATCATCTCCCTTCATCATAAGGGCAGTTCATCAGTATAATCCAACCCCTCTCATCTCCAAATATAGATTTCTTCCTTTCCTTCTTTTTCCAATCTCCCACCTCCTCATTTACTTCTCTTTAAGCATTTCTCTTTCTGAAACCACAGAAGCCACCTCCTTATTGCTAGACCTTGATTTGTACCTGGCATATTACTTATCCTCTCTATTTCCTTGTTCTCTTTCCACCTTTCATGTTATAATGTAGTCCTACAAAAGAACCATTCACTTTGGCAGAATATCATTAGGTTCTGTCCATAATGTTCCTTGTCCACATCTTTATTATCACTTTTACTACATCTCTGTATTCACTTCTTTCTCCTTGTGTACTTTTAGAAAGAATTCTTTCTGTTTTCACTGTGGTTGATGTTGCCTTCATTTATTCACTCCCCCTGCAATTCTGTATTTGGTATATTCAAGAAGCAAATAATTTCTTCAGTTCTAGTTTTCTTTCTAAAATGTTTCTCTCTTCTTTATTACTGAACATCCATCCTTTGTTCATATGGTTAAGCTTGGATTTGAAAAAAATAGGTCACCTTGGGCTATATCCTGAACTCCAGTGCTCTTTGGGGCACATTATTCCATTCTTCTTTTTAGTCAGTACTTAAGAATCTTGTGTCAGTCAAATGTCCTTTCCATTGTGTTTGAAGTTTTTTCTCCTGATGCCTTGAAAAACTTTTGTTTCAGTATTAAATTGTAAAATTTAACCATTATGAGTCTTGGAGTTTGCAGTCTACGTTTTATTCTGGAAGTAATTGTTATTATGAATATATGGATCACCTGGATTTGATGAAGGTGCCTTCTTATCCAAATGTATTTTTTATGAAACCATGGATTAAAAGGATTAATAAGAATAAAATGCCCTTCAACTGAACTCCAAACTGCATCCAGATAGCTAGTAGATAAAAGACCCTACCTAGTGATTTCTTTTCCCTCAGGGTAGTAAGTCTCTATCTTATGGTGTTATGTGGGTGTCCTCATCCTTGACAAACCCTTTTTTGGAATCCTGTAATCTCATGATGCTTCAGTATTTCTTCCATATTTCGTAAAACTGAAATTGTTAAACTGACTTTTCTTCTGTATCATATTATTGAAACTAATTTGTTTGCTTGTGTTTGTGGACAAAAAATCTTATATACCCTCTGAAAAGTGGAGTCCCTGATCTCCATGCTGAGGAAGGAGATCTCTTGCATTATCATGCTCATATTTCTTCTTGGGACAAAATTATAGTGGTATTGTTTTTTCTGTCTGTCTCTGATCTGGTTCTCTGATCTGGTTTTGGTAGGAAATTTATGTTTTCTCTGATCTGGGTTTTTGTAGAAGGACAAGTACAGAACCAAATTGTAGGTGATATTATAAGATATCATAATTTTTCTGATCTCTTTATTAATTTTGTAGGAGAGATTAAAGATTAATTTATCTGATCTGTTTTTAGGAGACTGGCCATTTAAAGTATATACATATTTTAATATTCAACATGCTATATAAATTCTTTCTATTGGAATATCAATTTCTATATTCAGAAATTCTTAGTAGTTTTCTTATATTATTTGCTTCATTATTATATTAAGGGTTTTGTTGTTATTGTTGTTGTAGTTGTTTTGTTTGTGCCTATCATGTTCTTCTGTGAGACCTATGATTCTTAGGTTGTGTCTAGGAATCCTGTCTTTGAGGTCCGTATTTTTTGCCTGCATAAGGAGCACATTTTCTTTTTTCTTTTTCATTTTCTTTCTTTCTTTCTTTGCTTTTTTTTTTTTTTTTGGCCAGGCAATGGGGGTTAAGTGACTTGCCCAAGGTCACAAATGTAGTGTCAAATGTCTGAGGCTGGACCTGAACTCAGATCCTCCTGAATAAAGGGCGGACACCCTATCCACAGCACCACCCAGTTGCCCCCCTCTCCACAAAGTTTCTTTTAATATTCTTTCTTCTTCTTCTTTTATTATGGGTTGTCTTTAACTCTTGTGTATTTGTATTTCCACTGTCTTGATATTGTTTTTGTTTCTTTGGTGAGACTTGTTACTGCAAATCCAACTTTTTCTATTTTGTACATTATTTTTGCTGTGCCCCATATCCCCTTCTCATTCAACTTTTCTACAGATTTACTGAGAACTGACTAAAACCCACCCACTCCCCCTTCCCAGGCAAATGAATTGCCTGCAACTAACCAATCTTTGTCAATTCAAGACTCTTAATTGATTTATGGATTTTCCCCTAGAAAACTATCCTTTCTCAATGCTTCCTCATCCTACTTCTTAGACTTTATGTTAATATGTAAAAGGGCTCACATACATTAAATAGTTTCTATTTAGAGCTAAGTGGTGTCTATACTTAACTGGACAACAGTTCTATAGTTTCCTTTGTCAAAGGTTCATTTACATTAAGTAGTTATATGTGACTCTGGAGCAGTCTTTTGGTTCCCTTTTGTTCTGTTACCCCCCAAATAAAACCCTGTCCTTGTTCCTTCCTGCTTTGTGATACCAGGCTACTGTTCCTCTGTCCCAATGGGATGTGCTGCTCTTTGAGCAAGAGCAAGAGTGTGGCCACTTCTTCACCTTCCTGGGCCTCTTCTGCCTGCTAGGGTGTCTTCTGGACATCAGTGGCTTGGCTGCCTTGGATGAGACTAGGAGGCAGCATTCAGAGACCCTCAGCCAAGGGAGGTGTTCAATGGCCTGGGCACAGCCCCAGCCCTGGCTCAGCCCTCTGGCACTACAGAGCCTCTGTGACCTTGCTGGTGCTGTTGGCAGGGCTGCTTTTCTCCAGAGCGGAGGTGCTTACTGTGCACCTCTCAGGGTCAAAGGCCAACACTTCAGTTGTCTTGTGGATAAATTTGGATGTTTCCCCAGCCTGAGGCTGCTTGACATGACCCTTGGAGCCTACTGGAGCCTGTAAACTCCCAGCCCTCTTTCCCTTTTGGAGATCCAGTAACACATAGACAGAAAAGCCCCCCCCCCAAATAAAATAAAATAAAATAAAGTCCTATTTCTGCCACTCAATTCTTCAGTTCTCCCTGTACTGATCTGTACTAGTAAATTTCCCACTGGGAATTCTCTACAATGATAATGATTATACAATTATTGAAGAAAACTATAGGAAGAAGACCAACTAAATTGAAGCCTTCCAATCATCAAAATCTCTCCAAATTGCTCAAAAATATATTTATGCATTGAAAGTACAGTAATTGCTACAGCTAGCCAAGATGCCAAGAAAACTCATGAATTAACAGCAGTGTAAGCTAAATACTAATTACTCTAAGCTTCATTCAGTACCCCCTAAACCACCAGACCTTTTGCTTTGGTAGGGAAGAAAAATTGGATGGAGGAACTTGTTCTCTGGAATCCATTCATCAATTTCCTTGTTATTGTTGTAATGTCTGCCAGCACACTTTGATTCTATTGACTTCTACTTTCTACTATTCTGTGGAAACTAGCAACAGAATTCAATTCTGCTCATGGCTACCCTTTGTAATGTAACAATTACAAATATGAGAGACATTCTTTCTGTGTAATTTAATCATTTTATAAATAAGGTTGGTAGTTTATTAATAAAAGGAGGTCTATGGCCATCTTGCTCCCTCCAAAGATCCTTTATGGTGGTTGGGTCTTAGTTCATATACCCTTCCTACTCTAGGATATCCATCACACAGTAATCAAATCTAATTCGTTATCATTATTCAAATCTAATTGGTTGACATGATTAGACCTGCTGGGGAGAGAGTGGAGCACAGTCCAGTTCAATCTGGGCCAGTGCAGGCCTACCCCCAGCAAAACCATAGCAAGCCTTAGGAGAAACTAAAAAACTTAAAAAGCAACAGCAGTTTCTGGAGGTCTCAGCCCAAATAGGGTAAAAGTTCAAACAAATGGTCTGAAAAAAAAAATTACAAGACTTCCTTTGTTAGCACTGAGGGCAAGATTCTTGCATTGCCCATACCCACATCTGGGTTGCAGTGCTGGGTCATAGTCCCAGGGTAAGAAGGAGCATTAGCATATCAGTTTGTGGCTTGAAGGGAAGGGGGACCCTGGTCACAGCTCAAGAGTGTGAAGGGTTAATTATGAAATTAAAAAGATCTTCACTGTTCATGAGAATATAAACTTACAGTGATCTTTTTTGGGGGGAGGGAGCAATCAGGATAATAGATAGGTTTGTTTTCTTCTTGAAAACCTGGCTTGAATACTGGGAACAAAACAGATCGTTTGCAGAAATCCCAGGAACAGATTAATGTGGTCCAGGAGGTACTCAGATTCAGTGAAAGCAGGATGTTCTTCCTCCTCACAGGCTTGGCCAGCTTTTGAGGAGGAAGTCAACATCTGTACTATTCACACAAGTAGTTGGCTTAATGACTTTTTGTTTAAAACCATATATAAGTCTTCACTGGGAAAGTGGTCTTTAGAATCTCACCCATAGAGAGGACACTCTACCTGGGATCTTTTGGAGTTAGGACTCTGGAAGGTGTAACCCAGGACTTCCCAACTAGAAATCCAGATGTTGGTGCTTCCCTGATTTGGTGATGTATGTTCCTATTGTTGTAGTTGTAATTGGGATTGTTATTGTATTATTGTTTCTTTATTTTTATGCTCCTGAAACCTATTGTCCTTATCTAACTCACTATTTTATAATTAATAAAGCCATTGCAACTACAGAAGAAGTGCGAGTGTGCTTATTATACCTCAAAAATCACCAAACCTTTACAATACAGAGTGGAAAAGAGTGCTTGTGATCTTTCATATACCAAAGCACACACCAGGAGAGTAGTAAACATAACATTTCTTAGATCAAACTACCTTGAAAGAATGGAAAATATTTACCCCCCATCCCATTCTGGACTAGTTCTAAGAACACCATCAAGAAAGGCTTGAAGTTTAATACAGTACCTACTCCACCCTGGGAGCAAACTCAGAGGAAGGAAACAAACAAGATTGTTAAATCTAAAACCTTAAAGAAAAATGTTAATTGGTCCCAAACAAAAAAAAAAATATTTCTGAAAGAGGTAAAAAAGTATGAAAAATCAAATAAGATAGAAGAAAAATTAGGAAAGTAAATGACAATTCTGTGAGAAAATCATGAAACAAATTTCAAGAACTTGGTAAAGGAGGCACACACAGAAACACACATACACAAGATACTGAAGAAAACAACACATTAAAAACCAGATTGAACCAAATTTTAAAAGAGGCATTAAAATCCGCTGAAGAGAAGAACTTAAAAAGTGGAACTGCCCAAATTGGAAAAAATATATATACAAAAGTTCACTAAAGAAAAGGATTCATAAATAACAAAATTGCCTAAATGGGGAAAATGTGAAAAGAATTCACTGAAGAAAAGAATTCATTAAACTGTAGAATTGTCCATGTGTATAAAATGTATGTATCAAATTTAATGAAGAAAATAATTTCTTAACAATTAGAATTGGGCAAATGGAAACTAATGACTCCATGAGACATCAGGAACCAATACAATAAAATCAAAAGAATAAATGGAAAAACAACTTACCTGCAAAACAGATCCAGGAGAAATAATTTAAGAATTATTGGACTGTCTGAAACCCATGATAGGGAGGAAAAAAAAGCCTTGATATCATCTTTTGAGAAAGTATAAAGCAAAAGTGCCCTGATATCCTAGGACCAGATCTTAAAATAGAAATTGAAAGTATTCACTGATCACCTCCTTAAAGAAAAACAAAATGAAATCTCCTAGGAATATTATAGCCAAATTCCAGGTCAAGAAGAAAACATTGCAAATAGCCAGAAAGAAACAATTCAAAAATCATGGAACCACAGACAGGATTACACAATAATTAATAGCTTCTAGATTAAGTGATTGATGGGCTTATAATATGATATTTTGGAGGGCAAAGAAAGCTAAGATTACAACCAAGAATTACATTCCCAACAAAACTAAATAAAATCTTTTAGGGGGAAAGTGGATATTCAATGAATAGAGTACTTTCATACATTCCTAATGAAAAGACCAGAGCTGAATAGAAAATTTGATTTTCATATAAAAGAGCCAAGATAAACAGGAAAGAGAAACCATAAGAGGTTCAATAAACTGTTAAACTGTTTACATTGCTACATTTGAAGGAACTTTTTCATTATTAGGAGAGTTAGAAGGAATATACATAGGTAGAGGGCATGGGTGTGAATTGAATATGATGAGATGATATCTAAAACATTTAAATTAAGGAGTGAGGAAAATGAATGCATTGCAGAAAGGGGTAAGGGGACAAAGGAAAAGGGGAAAGGAGATGTAAAATGGAATAAATTATATCATATTAAATGATCCACAAGAGCTTTTTACAGTATAAAAAAATAGATAAGAGATTTGGCATGAAACTTACTCTTACATCATAATTGGCTCAAAGAGGGAGTAAAATACACAATCACTTGGGCATAGAAATCTATCCTACCCTACAGGAAAGTTGGAGGAAAAGGGGATGAGATAATAGGGTTGATGATAGAATAGAGAGTGGATTGGGAGAGATCAGAAACAAAGCAATTTTGAGAATGAAGAAGCTGATTGTAAAGAGAGAGAGTGGGATAATCAGAGGGAAAATAAGATGGAGGGAAATATGCAGTTAATAAGCATAACTGTAGAAATAATTATAGCCTCTGATAAAGGCCTCATTTATCAAATATATAGAGAATTGAGTCAAATTTATAAAAGCAATAATGATTGCATAATTAATAAATCATCAAAAGATATGAGCAGGAAGTTCTCAGGGGAAATAAAGCTATCTATAGTCATATGCAAAAATGTTCTATATCACTACCGATTAAAGGAATGTACTCTGTGGTATCAACTCCATTTATTAAATTGACTAATCTGACCAAAAAGGAATATGTCAATTATTAGAGGGGATAAGGGAAAATTGTGACACATGCATTTTTGGTGGATTTATAAATAGATCTAATTGTTCTGGAGAGCAATTTGGAATTATGTCCAAAGGGCTATAAAACTATGCATATCATTTGATGCAGCAGTACCACTAGATGTGTACAACAAAGAGATAAAAACACAAAAATGAAAAGAAATATATGTACAACAATATTTATAGTAGCTCTTTTTGTGATAGCAAAGAATTGAAAAATTGATGGGATGCCCATCAATTGGGGAATAGCTGAGCAAATTAGGGTATATTATCATGATGGAATAATATTATAATATAAGAAATGACAACCAGAATTCTCTCAGAAGAAACCTAGAAATACTTACATGAATTGATGCAAAGTGAAATGAATAGAACCAGGAAAAAATGTATACAGTAATAGTCATATTATATAATAATGAACTGTTAATGACAGCTATTCTCAGCAATACAATAAATTATCAGAGATAGTTTTGAAGGACTTATGGTGAAAAATGCTATCCATCTACAGAGAAAGAATTGATGATGTCTAAATGCAGATTAAAGTATACTTTCCCCCCACTTTACTTCTCTTTCGGTCTTCCTCTCTCTCTCTCTCTCTCTCTCTCTCTCTCTCTCTCTCTCTCTCTCTTTCTGTACACACACACACACACACACACACACACACACACACACACACACGACCTGTTTTCTTTCACAACATGACTAATATAGAATTATGTTTGGCATGATTGCACATTTATAAAATATATTAAATTGCTTGGCTTCTCAATGAGGAAGATGGGAGAAATGGAAGGGAAGAACTTGAAACTCTTTTTTTAATGTTCAAAATTACTTTTACATGTAATGTGGGAAACATAAAATAATAAATGGATTTAAAAAATAAAATCAGAACTTGGACTTTAATAGTACTAAATTCCATGACCTTGAGAACTGTGAAACATATAATGGTATATAGAAATTATCCTTTATTCTTTTCTCCTAGTTTCCCTGAATGTTAGTGAGCCTACCACAAAAACTTATAGCTCACAATACTAGGAACCACTGGCTGAAAATAAATTCAAATCTCCTCAGTCTGCTTTTTCTGGAGAAAAGTTTTACAGCTGAATTATGATGACATGTAAAATGGACATGTCAACAGGTCATTAACTTTAACTGTTTTAGTAACAGTACATACTAATACATTTGTGCCATTTATTTTCCAATTTTGCATATATGCATATATGCACATATTTGGCTTAATTGTCTGGAGATTTTGTTTACCTTGGTGTGTAAATTGACAGTTTTGGTAGATAAGCAACTACTAAAATTGGAACTGAGAAATGTTTCAGTTGTGCAAATATCCAGATTTTTTTAGGTGGCTAAGTATAATAAAACATTATTCCTGCTTTTTTTCTATCTCTGAGAAGAGAATATTTTTTTTTAATGTGTCAGTAAATATTTCAGTTTATCTGCTTGTATCTCAAGGAAATCAAATCATGTAATAAAAGGCTGAAACTTCATCTAGCAGCATAATATGCTCTTGTCACCTTCTATTAACATGACAAGGTTTAAACCATAATTCATACGTGCTTCTTTGTACCTCATTATTCATAGGCATTCCATTTTCCTTAAAATTTCTGATTGTAAAATATCACTGGAAATTGAGAAATATGTAATATTTTGAAAACTACTAAGATAAAATTGAACAGTTTATTTCCCTTTTTTATTTTCATAAATAAAGTATTGATATCATTTCTCCTATTAATTAATAAAATTATATAAATAATTCTACAAATCATTATATTAACAAGTCACTTTTTGATTCAATACAAAATTAAAATATCTATTTGATAAATATGTGATTATCTTTCAATCCTAGTTTCACTTTTTAAATAAAATTATTTTCAAAAAAATATATCTAGCATATACCCCTCAGGCACTGGATTAGAGATCATTTTACCAGTTGACAAAAGACCATAATTAGGGTTATCTAGGTGAAACTACAAAAAAATTCAGGAGCCATTTAACAATGCTTGCATAAAGGATGATTATCATCATATCATGAAAAAGATCACCAGTTGCACTTCTAAAATCTATAAATAATCTCTACTTGCAACATTCAGTTGACATATCAGTATGGCAGCCTCATAATAAAGGAAAACAAAGTTATTCTAACATGACCTGTTCTCAGTAAAGCCATGCTTGTTTTTTTGTTTTTTCCCCCTTTCTTTGTAATGGGGATGAAGCAGTGAGGCCAGTTCCTTAAAAGGATAGGAAAATGAGCCACTCCAATTCTGAAATTCCAGTAGTCCAAGATTCTTAATGTTGGGGGGGAGGAAGGGGTTGGCCAGAGAGTCAAGTCCATACTTTGTTTTCCAGTCAGACTAGGAGCAATATACTGAGGAGGGAGGATTGACCATTAGGTCCCAGATGTTGCAGAGAATGTCCCTGAAGTGTTGGGGAAATATTTTTGTTACATCTTTGAAGCAAATATCACTTTGCAAAAGTAATTGATCCTGTCATTAAGTAGAACTAGAGTTCTAGTGACTGGCAGCTATCAGTTGGGGAGAAGACTCAGAATGAAGATTTGAACTAACAGTTGCAGAGACAGAATGAAATCTATCAAGGGTACCTTCAGATCCCTGAGAGACAGAGGTGGCCAGAGAAATTATCACTTCACATTCACCTAATATCTACTAATAACTTGTTCTAAAATTTTCATGGAATTGAATTTGAGCTCACTTGGCATATCATTACAAAATTTGTTCTCTATTTTTTAAAGAGACATTTGGCAGTCTCAAATTATGTGATACCTCTTCAATTCTCCAGTCTTTTGGAGATTACTGTGTATGGCCTACTAATCATATCTCAATCAATCAATATTTAAAGATAGCTTACTACATTCTAGACATGGTATAAGCCAGTTACTTCAGAGCCTAAGGAGATCATGTAGTTCAAATCCTCAGCACTGTTAAAATCAGCATACTCAGGGTGTATAAAGACTATTGTTTTCAATTTTGCGTGCAACGTTTTAAGAAAAAAAAATAAAATAGTATCCACAGTTGTCAGTAAGTATGATAATAGGTGTTGACTTCTTGTTACAAACTAAGGAGAGTAGCCTAAAGATAAGATGACTTATTGTAGAGGACATATAATAGCTATCCTCAAGGATTAGATGGGCTCTTATTTGAAGATGGATTAGGCTTGTTCTCTTTGGCCCCAGAGAGAATATCTAAGAGTACTGAGTGGGAGTTGCAAAGAGATAATTTTATGTTTGAAGAAAACAAATCTAAGAATTAGAGCAATGGAAAAGTTTAATGGGATGAAAAAGTAATTTTCTAAAGTACAAGAATGATCACATCACCTTCCTACACAATAAATTCCAATGGCTCCCTCTTACATCTAAAATCTAACTAAACTATAGCATTGAGAATTAAAGCTATTCCCAAACTGGACCCACCTTACTTTTCTTATCTTATTATATACTACAACATTCTAGGCACATTAATGCTGGAGAAACTTGCTTTAGTTCAGTTTTGTTTGTTTGTTTGTTGTTTTTAATACAACACTTCATCTTTCATCACTGTAGTTTGCATAGGCCTACGCCTATCAAAACCAGTAGATGACTCTGCAGAAGCTACTTGATCCTATGTTCTATCTAGGCCTTTCTGCAGGGGGAGTTGAATCTCACTCAGGGTTTCCTTATCTCACCAAGGTATCCCCTATTTCTACCCTGTCCCCTTTACTTTTTCACAGGAAAGGATGGGGATTTAATTAGTCACATTCTATGACAATAGGTAGCTCATTTTTAGGTTAAGCGCAATATAATCATCCTCAGGTCCATAAATGCCCCTTGCTCTGCTGTTTTCTGAGCTTATTTATAACTTCAATTCAATTCAATAAACATTTCTTAAACACTATTTGTGAGGCACTGTTATCATTATAATCACTGTAGCTCTTGCCCCCAGTTAGGCTTTCTGTCCTTATTTAAAGTTTAGTGACTGACTAGATGCCTAGCTTCTTTGTATTTGAATCAAAATCAGGATTTAGGAAATGTTTTGTAAAAGAAAAAAAAAGTAGATATATTGTATGAATTTTTACTGGACAAGTATGGTAAGAGAACATTGAGGAAAAATTAGAATTTTGGGTAAAACTTCCTTCAGTTTTTGGAGACAGATGTAAAATGGAGATTTTTACTGAGTTTCCTCTTTCAAGACTCTTATAGTGCCTGAGAGCCTGACTCAACCTCTCCTTTCTCTGCCACAGTCCTCTGTTTACTTCTTCCTTTGTCTCTTTCCTTTCAATTACTCCTTTTGGCTTCTTATTCTACTTTTGTCTTACACCTTATGTCCCTTTGCTGTCTATTCTTTCCAGCTTGGTTTATTAAGTTCGAAGAGATGCTAGTGAACTCATCACCCATTTCTTTCCTCTCAGTATGTATCTCACAGATTGTATATGTCACTTTAAGGATTCCAGGGTGTGACTCGAATTTAATTTCTTCCTCAAAATCCACGATCTTCCAAAATTCTCCTCTGGGTCAAGAGAGAATGCTTGTCTTTCTAAACTAGAAGTCTTAGGAGGTCAGTCAATTCCCAAGTCCTCTTTAACCTAGAATTTAATCTCTCTTAATACTATCCTCTTGGAATCTCCAGTAACTTTCAAAGTTCATCTCCTGTGACTCTCTGCTTCACACCTTTTCTGATCCCTCTAGCGGCTAGGGCTTCCCTCCCAAGGTTGCCTGTTTTCTTTTGCATATATGTATATATGTGCCTGTCAAAATGTGAAGCATTGTTGCTTATGTTAAAATGTAAATTCCTTGAATGCAGAGTTTGGTTCTCTTTTGTTTCTGCAGCCCTATTATCTAGAAAGATATTTTACACACAAGAGACATTTAATAAATAATAGTTGACTATTTCAGGAAATAGTAGGGTTAGCCTCCTTGGAAGTTTTTAAGTAAAGGCTGAATGACCACGATTTGGGAATGTTTTAGAGGAGATTATTGTTCCAATCTGAATTTGATTTTATGAACTTTGAGACCTGTTTTACTTCTGAGATTCTATGATACTTTTATTAATGTTTTTTTGTAATCTCTTGGGAAACAATAGGCCTGAGCTTACTCCATTAACACTGATTACGATTCTTTTTACCAAGTATACTCTGTGTTTAAAGACATCATTCAATACAAGACTCCTTTGTTTTATATGTGGTATTAATCTGCATAAGTAAAAGTATGATAGGATGAGATCACAACACAAGGATGTTTCTGCCACAAGCAGGTTGTGACAAGTTTTCCTCTACTAAGTGAAGATTAATGGCCTATCAAATATTCAACTCTACTGGAAGCAGCATTGTTTATGCAAGAGCCTGGTTAATAATGAAGAAAAGACCTCTTAGTCAAAGTGTTCATCACACATGACGTATAACAACAAATTGGTGATTATGCACCTAATGTTAAGAAAAACATTAATTTCAATGCCACACATCATCAGTCATGACTCTCCTTACTGTTAAGTCAATTTCTAATAAGGGAGATGGCAGAATTCTCTTCTAGATTGTTGGGGGAAAATAATTATTTCAATGCAAAGAGAAAAACAACGAGGAGTCTTTACTATTGTTCCTGCTAATATCCCTTTGTGTATTCACATTGATACTTAGGTGCTTAGTGGGATAAATACATTATCTATCTGAAAGGGTGCTTTGTGAGGAAGCCACAATAGAGGCATGAGCAGCAGAACATATCTTTTGCAAAACATGTTCTGCTGTTACACAGGAGGGGATATAAAGCATATAAAATATTACATAAAGTAATTAGGATAGGTAGATAATATTAACAACTTGAAATGGGGAAAGGCCTCATGTAAGAGGCAACACCTTAACTGCTTTGAGGAAAGCTAGGGATTATAAGCGGTTTCTCATGATCGAGAGTTTTTCATATATGGTGGGTTACCTATGACAAGGCTCAGAAGTAGAAGGTGGAAGTATAATGAACAGAACTAGGGGAACAGTTTCAATGGAACAGAATATTTAAAGAAGACTAAAAAAATAAGACTAATAATGAAGATAAGAACTACATTGTGGAGGACTTTAAATGTCAAAATAAAATTTTCCACTTTATCTTAGATGCCTAGCAATCCAGTGTATATTTGTGAAGGGATGAATAATGGTTAGATTTATGCATTAGGTATATAAAATTAGAAACACTTTGGAGGATTAATTGGAGTGGAAATACATGAGAAAAAATGGAGAACAATGAGGATGTTAAATAAGCAAAAGGTGATGAGTCTGAAGTAGAGACCAAGGACAGTGAAAGTTGATGGATTCAAAAGATGTTATGATGTTACAATAGATAAGATTAATATTTGATACAACATAAGGAGTGAAGGATAGGTGAACTCCTCCATTTGACTATTAGTTGCCCCAGCAAACTAAGGTTTTTGGGGTTTTTTTTTGAGATTAGGGATATTTTTTCTTTATTTTGTTGTTTGTGAGATGTCTGAAATGGTTTTAGAAATAAATTTATTATATCATTTGAGAGAGTAAGAGTCAGAGACATACAGAGATACAGAGAGAGAGAGACAGAAACAGAGAGAAAATGATAAACAGAAGAAAATAGAATGGGAAGAAACATACAGTTAGTAAAAATAACTGCAAATATGATTAGGATGAATTCACCCCTAAAATGGAAGTGGGCAGCAGAATGGATAACAAACCAGAATCTGACAGTGTGTTATTTACAGGACATACTCTTGAAACAGAAATATACATATATAGAGTTAAACTAAGGTGCTGGAGCAGAATCTATTATGCTCTAACTGAAGTAAAACAATAAGACAGTAGCAGAAATAATTTGTAGTGAAGGAAACTACATTATGATAAATTGCTATTGATTAGAGAAATACATAGTAAATTACTCTAAGTTTCCACTTTTTACTCATCAGAAATTATAAATATTGGTTGGAATGTGGGAAAACATATACACTAATGAACTGATGTTGGAGTTGTGAACTCCATGCTGTAGAACAATTTTGAATTATTCTAAAAGGGCTATAAAACTTAAAACCATGCATTACCTTTGACCCAGAAATACCACTACTCTGTATCCCAAAGGGATCAAAGAGAAAAGAAAAGAAGCTATATGTACAAAAAATATTTATAGCACTTCTTTTTGTGGTAGCAAAAAATGGAAAGTGAGGGGATACACACCAAATAGGGAATGGCTGAACAAGTTGTGGTATATGATAGTGATAGAAAACTCTTGCAATACAAAAGAAAAAAAAATGAGGGGGATGTTTTCAGAAGGAAAAAAAAAATGGAGAAGACCTGAACTGATGCAAAGTGAAGTGAGTAGAAACAGGAGATGGTTTTACCCAGTAACACTAATACTGCAATAATGATGAACTGTGAAAGACTTACCTCTTGTGATTAAAACAATGATCCTTCACAGTTCAAAAGGACTAATGATGAAAATTGCTATTCACCTACACAGAGAGAACTGATGAATTCAGTGCAAATTGAAGTATATTTTTCTCATTTTATTTTCTTCTTATGACAAGGCTAGTATGGTAATATGTTTTTCATGATTTCACCTGTTTAATCATGTTGATTGCCGTCTAATTAGCTAGGGCAGAGGCTGGAAGAAGAGAAATAATTTGGAACTCAAAAAATGTTTATATGTTATAAATTAATATATAAAAAGAACTTTAAAATTCTTAATATCCCCATATGGAAGCAATCTCACTTTTTTCTTTTGCAGCATTTTGTATTACACACTGTTTTTTATTTCTTAATGTATTTCATTATTTATCATTTTATAATACCTTACTATGCATTAGTTTCCTCATATCTAAAATGAACTGTAAAAAAAATTAATTGTAGAAGGAAATGCAAAACTACTATATAATATCTTTGCTTAGACAATGCCAAATGGGGTCATTAAGAGTTGGATGTAATTGAAACACCTGAACAACAATAACTATATTATTGTATCTGTGTTTTGTTGTATTTTTACTGATTTTCCCACCAAATTTTTGATTTCATTTGTTTAAGAAATTCCTAATGAGGAAACTTCCTTTACCATACAGATATACACCTGCTCTTCCATTTACATTCTTAGAGATTTTCACAGCAATTCTTTGAAAATAGTGCAAGATCCTTGTAGACAGGTATGGTGTCTGATATGTTTTCATTCTTTCCAATTCAGTTTCCCCTCTCTCTCCTTACACATAGGAATAGAAACAATAATGCCTGTGTAATAAAATTAATTTGCATATTATAAAATATATGAATGAATTTTGAATGCTAATGTTGACTTAGTGGATAGATCATTGTCCTTGGAATGAAGATGAGCTGAGTCTAATTCATGAACTTAATAGGTTTGTGAACCAGAGAAAGTCACCTACTTTTTAAAAACTCAGGTTCTACTGTGCATAGAATTATTATTATTATTATTAATATCATCATCATCACCACCACCACCATAATTATTGATACATACTTAATAGATTTCTCATAATGATCAAATGAGATAATAGTGGTAGATTACTTTAAAAAACTTAATATAAATGTTTACTTGTAGTAGTAGCAGTGATAGTAGTAGTAGTAACAGCAGCAGCAGAAGCATCAGTTCTAATCATTATAATGACAGTTTGTTTTACTCCTAGAGAATATGTGCATTTCAACATACCTTTCTAGAGACTGTACTTTAAGCATACAGAGTTTGATTAAGGATATGAACTTCAGATAGATGATATACAAGTAAGGACAAGTAGAGTACATAAGGACCTTTATGTAAGATCCACTCCAGGTGTGAGGATAGTCTATATTTCTATTATTTCAATTGTCTTTTTTCTTCCATTAAAAACATGTTAATGGTTTCCTCACACCATCTTAAAATGTTCAAAGTTCATATTTATGGGTAAGGAAAAGCATACATACCAAAAAACACTGCAGAGTAGAACTTTTTACTTCAGTACATTTTACTTTAGTACTTCTTGGGTAAAACTTATGAATATCTATTTTACCTATGAAAGATAAAGACTTATCATTTTGTCAACTGATGTTAGTGACTTTCTCAACAAATATTAACATTTTTTTCTGTTTTTACATGTATCTGGGATCCCCCTCAATCGAGAGTATGAATTTTTTAGCTTTATTTGGTTTTGTTTTGTTTATATTCCCAGCACCAAACACAGGGTCTGGTACATGGAAGTTGCTTAAAAAATGCCTCTTGAGGAATTTTTAATCTCCTGGATTTAGGAGAATCTGAGTTCAAATCCGGCCTCAGACACTTGACACTAACTAGCTATGTGGCCATGGGCAAGTCACTTAACTCTCATTGCTGTAAAAAAACAAAAACAAAAACAAAAAGCCCTTTATTGATTTATTAACTGTAACAAAATATCACAAATGTATATCACATAGAAAAAGTTGGAAACAAATTTCAAAATCATGAATCCTGAATAATTAAAAAATCAAACAAACTTATAGACCTGGCCTAAGAATTAAAGGTCAATCTGTCCTTTAAAATCATTCAACAGTTGCATGGTGAATTCAGGGAGGACTGGGTGAGAAGGGACATAAAAGTTGGTTAGAATAAAAAGTAATGAAAAAGCAGCCCACAAATTTGGAAAGCTAAAAGATATTAGGGATATAGAGATCCACAATCTTCAGGGGGAAAAAAATTGTTAAAATTGATTTCCTTTTTTCTTTAATCCCTTTATTTGAACTTCTAATAATGTTATTCTCAAATTGACTAAGTAAATCAACTACTTTAAATAACCCACAATTGTTTTTTTTTTTTTTTACTTCATGCTCTACACTCTGTATAGAAAAGGAATATGTATTTAATAAAACACTGTTTCACTTCACTGGAAGACCTTCTTTATCATTGTCCCTGATTTTCGACATTGTATTATCCTCCGTGGAAGTTAAGATTTTATGTAGCTTCTATACATCTGATTTATAGTTGTTTTCTGAATTGATTTAAATACTGCACTATGTAAAACAACAATCTGAATCAACAGTGTGAAACTTCTTTTTCTCCCTTCACATATATTTGTCAATGGACAAATTCTGAAACTGAAATCACGCTATAGTTACAGGCAATGTGATAAAGGAGAGACCTACTCATATGTTACTCCTATTACCTTGATAAACAGAATAGTTTAGTGACCTTTGGCTCACTTTTTCTGGGGTACCTTGTGTTGTGGTCAAGGAGACCTAATCAATTCTCCAACAAGATCCTTCTCTACTAGTATAGGGTGACCTATTTAGCATTTCAGTATTTCCCAATGGCCTCACCTTCAACCAATAGTATTGATTGCATTACTTTCTCAGTAGGGCTGATTTAGTGTCAGGACCTGGGCATGTAAAACTGTATTGACTAAAGGTCAGAGAAAAGGGATATTAACCTGATATCATTTTGGTCCTTATATAAGTTCTCATATGTGGCCAAATTTCTGGTGCCACATTGTATCTGAGAATGACCCATCCTAATGCTATCCCTTCACTGACCTAGGCTATTTGTGAATATGTGCTGAATAAAGCTGTTACTTTTTCTTGCTTCATGCTTCTGTAGATCCTACTGCTTTCTATCCAATGCACCATCTAGCTGGCCTCCTATTGCTTTCTAAATGCACAATGGGAATTCCCCTTTATGTGCCCAACCTCTTCCATTGTGTTAAGATATATAAGTGTACTTTTTGTGAGGCAATTGGGGTTAAGTGACTTGCCCAGGGTCACACAGCTAGTAAGTGTTAAGTGTCTGAGGCCGGATTTGAACTCAGGTCCTCCTGACTCCAGGGCTGGTGCTTTATCCACTGCACCACCTATCTGCCCCAATATATTACTTTACAATGCTTGTGCAAGGGGTCTGAAACACCCAGCACTTACACCTACTTCCCAAGATATCCTTTAGTGTACATAGAAAACCAGGACAAGGAGTGTGAACCCAAATCCCACAGGAAAGAATTCCCTCTTCCTCTAAACTACCCACATTGGCACTAGGGGAACTTGCCTTGAATTTGTGTCCTTTGTTTTCCCTTCTTCCATCTCATAAGCAGAACTTGTAAGGACACTGTGTGTGTGTGTGTGTGTCTGTGTGTGCATGTGTGTGGTCTGAATGTGTATGAGAGAACTGTAGACAACTATCCTATGTTTGAGCCCTTGGTTTCCAACATATTACCTATGTGAAAGTAGGTCCTTATCACTTCTAGCCCCAGCTTTTTCCCTTATTCAATTTGGATAATAATACTCATGCTATACACTTCACAGATTATTCTAAGAATCGAATAAGATAACTTTTGTAAAATACTTCATAAACTTTAAAGAGAGAATGAATATGTTATTTAACTTAGCTGCAAAACAGACACTACCTGACTTAGTCATGCTCTTTATCTTTATATTCTTTTATTTATAGACTTGAACTAACCTCTCAGTAGGAATGAAAGGAATCCCCCCAACACACACACACACATACACACACACACACACACACACTTCTCCTTCTCAGGCTTATTTATCCTTCTATTTACTCATGTTGGTGGGAATGCTGTCCTGTGGAAATTCCCTTTTGGTCTCCCTCCCTCTCTTTCAATACTCTTTTTAATGTCATTTATATGTTTTTTCTTGATTTTTCCTTGACACAGTCTCCATGTGTCATTTAAGGCTGTAATTCATCTTGAGACTTAGGAAAAAAGCAAAACAAGCAACAGTTTTAGTGACTTCCATTTTTTTCTATTTATTTTCTAACTTCAAGTACTTGATTATTTTATGTGCCATAAAAGTCTTTCATCCACAGGGTAGAGAAAATGAGAAAAAGACCAAGACTCACCTGCTGGATTACTCAAAAGGATGAAGAGTTACTAGGTAAAATGAAATCAATGATTCAAGAAGAATACCAGAATAGTAAATCAGGTGGACTAGATGTATTTCTTACAATGGAACGTATCTATTTGGGAAGGGGGGAGAGGCAGGGATGTCAGTTTGTGAGTAGTGATAGAAAGGACAAAAAAAGGAACATCAATAAAATGTTTAAAATATGCAAAAGTAAACTAAAAGAAGTTCAAAAGATGACATGAACTGGACGATTTTGACACTACTTTGTTAAGTCGAATATAAACTAAAAAAAAAAAAAGAGACCTAACTGTATAACTTGTTCGCTATTCCATATTAATCATTTTTGTTCTCTGTATATTTCAATTTCAGCAACTCAATAAATGCTTGTCTTCATTTCGTATTGACTACATAATAATTTTTACATTTGAAAACTATAACAGACTAGTCAAAATAAGGTTTGACTTTTTTCTTATTCTTTTTTTTCAATGATACAAAGGATCCTAAATTTCATACTCACCAGAGCTTCCTGAATTATTCTTTTGAAGACTGATTGCATAATTTTTAATCTTTATGTGACCATTCTATTTTCATTTTGAATGCTCTATTAATATCACTTGGACCCTGTTTGTATATTGCTTCCTTTTCCCCCTTCTTTGTGTTTTCTTTTCCAACTTTGTCAAACCAATGGATTATTAATCAGACTTACAATATATTCACTTCAGCTGTGTTATAATTCCCCAACCTTCTTTGTTTTAAAGGGCTCACACCATTTTGTATTTCTCTAGATCATACTATATATTGCTTCTCATTTTTGCTGTTTACCAAAGTGAAGGAATTTATGTCATATATTTCAGTAGCAATTGGTGTCACTAAAAGTTAGCACTAGACATTTATTAAAGTGTGTGTATGTATGTATGGAAGTGTAGGTATCACATACAAACATGTGTTTATATCTATATATATATAGTATTTATGTATATATGTACACACACAGACACGCACAGATATATATATATATATATATATATACATACACATCTCTCTCCATGTATATATATATATATATATATATATATACATGGAGAGAGAAAGAGAGAAAGGCATGGATGGAAGGCACTATCATTGAAGAATAACAGGACAAGCTTCTTAATAAAGTTGTAATTTAACTTGGATTTGAAGCAGTCAGTGAAGCCAGGAGGCAAAAATGAGGATGTCAAGAATTCTAAGGATAGGAAACTCATAGTGAAAAGCAGTGTTGGGATAGAGTGCTTTGTGCAGCTAGCATCAAGAAAGCCAATATCACTGGATCATAGAATCTATATAATAATACCAGTAAAGTTAGGAAGTGGTTAGATTGTAAGGAGCTTTCAATGCAAAATAGAGGATTTTATATTTGAATCTGAGGTGATAGACACTGGAGTTTATCAAACAGGGAATTTAAATTGTCAGACCTGTGCTTTAGAAAGATTCATTTGATAGATAAATATGTGCAAGATGGACTGAAATGTGGATAAATATGAGGTAATTATACCAGCCTGAAGATTATTAAAACAGTACAATTGTGGGGTGATGAAAGCCTGGAATTGGATGGTGGCAGTGTCAGAGGAGAGAGGAGGTTGTATCTGAGAGATGATGCAAAGGTTGAAATGACAGGATTTAACAACAGAATGGATGAGAAAGAGAGAGGAATTGAGAATGAGAATGAGATTTTGAGCCAGTGACAGGATGATGGTAGTAGTGACGGGAATAGGAAAAAGGAATAAGAAAAGGGGAGGATATTGGTGGAAATATGAATTTAGTCTTGAACATAATGAAATAAAGATGAAAGGAAATGGAGGCAACAATTAAATCTGGCTTTCTTAAGGAATTTAGCCATAAAAGGTGGGACAGATATGGATATTGTATAGTGTGGTAAAAATTATTTGTGGTAAAGATTAATATCGCAAGTTTTAGCTGAATCATTTGGGAGGGGCCATACCTGGCCCTCCGTGAGATTATATATACTACTGAGGTCAGAAGGAGAACTCTCCATGAGCAGTTTTGAAGGACCTCCCCTTTTGGGGGAGGAGAGATTGAACTCGACCTTAAGGGAGGCGAAGCACTTCTGACAGGCTAAGCTCTCGGGGCACTTCCAGAACATGGAACGCTCTCTCTGGTGGTTGACTGGTGGCATGTGAGCAATTTAGACTGGCGGACTGTTCAGGTTGGTGAGGTACCTACTGAAAACCCTAAATTCCTTTGAACCAGCTTAGGTTAAGTTTAGAGTTAAGAGCCTCTATCTGTATTTCTATTTTCCCATTTCCTTATCTTTGATTTTTATTAGTTTCTCCTTTGTTGTTTAATCAATTCCTGAGTAATAAAATCTTATCCTTTTGTGAACTAAAATTTAGAGGCTCCTTTCTTATTGGCCTGGGAGAAATTACTAAAAAGAATAGTTCAGAGGGGAGATTAAACCTAAAAGGTCCCTCATATGTCCAGGAACCCATTATTAAGGCAAGTCACCCAAATAATGCTCAGTATATCTAATTTTGGCCCTCACAATAGGAAGATGGATCTTTACCTGAAGGTTCATGAATAGGAAAATTTAGAAACAAGAGCTATGTAGAGATTATGTGAGAGGGAATATTATGGGGATGGAGCATTTATTTTAAGGACTACTTACATCACTGGTGTTGGGAAAGCCAACACAGAAAAGGACAAGAGTCATTTCGGTAAAGACATATGTCATCAGAAGAATGACATCATGTCCTTGAAAAGGACACAAATCTGTTACAACAAATGCTACTGTATCTCCAGTAAGGAGGTCTGAGATAAAAAATTTGTTGGATTGCAACAAGCCTTATAACTTTTCATAGGGCACTTAGTCAAAAAATGCATAAGTTTAGAATTATAAGCAGGTGTTATATTAATACTGTGGCCACCAAAAATTTTGGGTGAACATCTATGAAATTTGGAGGAAAAAGTCTTTATGCTTGCCACTGGAATTTTGTAGTAGAATTGGATTCTTTCCCATCATGTCTCAATAATGAATGAACAATTAAGGGAATAGACACTTTTAAAATTTTTTGTATGCAGATGTTTGGTTTACTGAGGAGATGGATAAGTAGACTCAGGTACAACCTATTTCAACAATGGATAAATAAATGTTATTCCCTTTGAATAACAGTAAAGTTGGACACATAATCCTAGCTTCACATCTCAACTCTGTCATTTACAACCTCTGTTACATTTGGAAAATCACTTGCTTTCTCTAAGTTTAATTCTCCTAAGATGAAAAACTGAAGCAGTTAGATTAAATGACTTCCAAGATTCATTCCAATTCTAAATCCTATGGTCAATAAATGAAATAAAATAAAATATTAAGGAAGTAGCAACAAATAAAAATCTAACAACCATTTCAATGATTAATCAACCCTGCAATGGTGAGGGGCAATGATAAATCAGGAGGCTGACAGTCAAAAGTGATGTATTGCAGGAATTTCATTTCCTCTAAAAGTTTTGTGAAGGTCTTACTGGAACTCTGAAATGTTCTCATATAGGGTTCTGTCTAGATCACTAATTGTATGAGCACTCCAGCCAGTTTGATATAACTGCTGCTAGGAGAAAGGAAAAGAATAACAGAAAGGTGTGTGATGATTAAAATATGACAGACATAGTTTCTGGGTAATTTAATAGATTTATTAATATGCCAGCAGATTATTAATAGAATTATTAATGGTCATTTAGCCATCTCCCTCAGAAAAAAAAGACCCTTAATGGTGATGGGGCCCCAGTTCATATATCCTGCCAACTGTAAGAGGCCCATCATATAGCAATCAAATCTAATTGGTTAACAACAATTAAGTCTAATTGGTTGACGTGAATAGAGGTGGCTTATATTAAAATGAAATCCAGGGATACATGATCTAGGTCACTCAAATCTGGGTCAGCATGACATAAGAAAAGTAATGTGTACCCCTCACCCAAAATAGTTTTCACCTAGGCATGGTTTAATCTATCAGTAAAGTCCTTCAGTTTGATAAATGGATCTGCCTCACCCCCCAAGATTCTTTATAAGCTTCTTTTGGACTTGACACAGATGAAATCTTACTTATAAGGACCATAATACTTTGGAGTGGTGTGGGGGGAGGACTAAGAATGAAGTGGTGAACACTGAGTACACCTCAAGATATTGATTGTTAATAATTATTTCTCACTGGATTGTAGACTGTTGCTATTTGTCCTTAGTTCTCAAAGAGGACTGTGACATGGGAGGTAATGTCTTGAGTTGTGAATTGGATTAAAATGAGGAATGGTTCTGCAATGTCACCAACCTCACTCTCTCCTCCAGAGCCATCTGGGTCCAGTGGCAAGACATATATATCAGGATGAATGGAAATGGCCCTGGATGTTTAAGGAAATTAAAGTTAAGTGACTTGCCCAGGGTCACAGAGATAGTAAGTGTCTGATATGAAATTTGAACTCAGGTCCTCCCAACTTCAGGGTCAGTGCTCTATCCAGTGTACCACCTAGATGCCATTTAAAAATTTTTTTCATTTTCAGCAGAACATAGTAATTTGAAGGAACAATATCATACTGCTTGCATGCTCTAACTAACAACCAAAGAATGAAATATACAATAGAACAAAATGTAATTTTCAAATTGTAATCTACTAGAAATGTGTGAAGGCAAATGACATTGACATGGATAATCCATGAATGTCCAGCCAATGTATCAAAGGTATAAATACTTCTATTTCTTTGTGCAGTGCTAGATCACTATAAAATAAGGAGTAATTCTTTTTACCAAGAGAAAATGAGTTTATACTGTATATCTATTTGTTTTGTTTATGATTGTTTCTGTCAATAATATCCTCAGTTCCAAATCACATAACAATATGTGAGAGGGGCAGCTAAGTGGCAAAGTGGATAAAGCACTGGCCTTGGATTCAGGAGGAACTGAGTTCAAATATGGCCTCAGACACTTAACAATTACTAGCTGTGTGACCCTAGGTAAGTCATTTAACCCCAATTGCCTCACCAAACAAACAAACAAGCAAACAAACAAACAAACAAAAAACAATATGTGAGAACCAGGGCACCACCCCCTGCCAGGGAAGACATAAGGTGGCCTTTCTAAGGTCATCCCGGAGTCTGGAAGTCACGTTACAATTCATGGACAACCTTCAAGTCATATCAATAAATGGACTTGAATATTACTAGCCAATTAACTTGAAGCTGTGTGTGGGGACCGCCCCTCTTCTGGTTCTGGAGGAAGCTTCTGCTCAAACTGAGGGAAAAGCTCTCTTTTGTTGGGGGGTGGGGAGGTACAAACTTGAGGTGGCAGAAGAAGCAGGCCAGGGTAGACAGGTTTTCTTTCTCTCTCCTGTGTAGATCTGGGTTAGGGCTTTTCCATCTTTTCAGAGACATGTGTTCTCTCTCTCTGAAAAGGCCATTATAATTTTCCCCATTTTTTTTTCTGTTTCTCATGTGCTCTTTATTAACTTCTAATATACTTTAATAAATTCGTAAAAGCCTAAATTGTTGCTGAATTTATAAGTAAAACTTAGCTAGAACTCCGCCCACACTGGGGGTGGGGCAAGGTAAGGACACACACATTAGATTATACTCATCACAAATATTTTTCTAACCAATGCAGGGAAACTGAAATACTTCAATAACAAAATAGCTTACTTTCCCTCCAATCAAGACACTTTGAGTAAAAACCCTTAGTTATGAAACTATAGGTGAATATGGTTAAATATCCCTGTGTTTACAAACATTCATGGGTTATCATTAGAACACATAAAAAATAAGCTTTAGATTGAATATCAAAAGGTTAGCTTATTTTTTATGTGTTCTAATGATAACCTATGAATGTTTTTAAACACAGGGATATTTAACTAAAATAACTAAATAAATGATAAAAATAAACATTTACTCACCAATAATCTGGAATAGGATTGGTAGAGATTCACAGAGCACATGAGAAATAGGAAAAAAAATGGGGAAAATTATAATAGCCTTTTCAGCAGCAATGACAGAGTTGATTGGATTATTATTCCAGTACTAAAAAAAATGAAAGGGAAAAAAAAAGGGTGGGGGAGAGCAGAGGATGGCATGAAGATAATGAGCGGTTTGTTACTGAAGTTATCCCAAAGATGCTTTTACTTTGCCCAACTAAGTTGAGTTTACATTCCATTATTCTAACTCAATTACAAAAAAAATCTTCTTTTACAAGTCTGCATATAATTAAATATAAAAGGATATTATGGCAACTTTCTATAGAAACATTTCTGCCTGAAATAAACTGAAAAGATATGATCCTCCTCCTCCTTCATTGTCATCATCATCATTAACAGCATCAACATCAATCAATCATCATTTGGTAGCATCTAGGCATCTACATCATGCATTAGTATGTTTGCATGCATATTTGTACATATAAAAATACATGTAATATAAATCCATAAAACAATATGCTCTATAAATACTTATATATTAAACACATATGTATACATATATGCATATATATCTACTGATCAATAATTATCATATATTTTTCACTTTCATCATTTTGTTAAGAAACTATATACTCCTTGTGCTGTATTTAGAACAAACATAGTCTCTGACCTCTAGGATTTAACCTTATTTTAGTAATTATATAATACAAATGAATGGGAAATATCATGATAGATTCATACATACTTAGGTTCAGGGAAACAAAGTTACTTAGTCACAATCACAATGCTAGCAAATGATCGAAACCACATCTGTCTTACTGGATGATAAACAATGACTTGAATATCAACTAATTTATAATAGTTTACTGATTAAAGGGGCACATCTTGGACTTAAGAAGTTGCTGCTGAATCTGTTTTGAATTTCCCAGATTTATGAGGAATACAAGAATAAGTTCATTTTGGTATTTTGGTTTGGATAGATTCAAGACTTTATACGTATTTTTCAACATAAATGTTTTATTAAGATGCTATCTGCTCCTTGAACCTCATTTAGAAGAAACACAGGCTCTTCCCTATAGTATTAAACCTCATTTTACCTATTGTATGATTCAGATAAATGGAAATATCATGATAAAATATCTTATGGCATTCTGGTTTTTGAATAGACACCTTTGTCCCAGGTGTAAATAAATCTACATGATTCGAGATTTTAAATTGTAATGTTAAGTTTTAGAGAATGTTTCAATTTTTGTTTTTATTATATGTTTCATGTGTAACAACTGGACAATAATTGTAAAATCGCTAAAAGATTCTGAATTTCCTTAGACATATTTTTGGAACTCTCCTGGCAAAGCTATTTAAAGTTGTGTTTAGATCAATTTTGTAGGAAACTTTCCAGTTGATTAACAATATCTGAAACTCCTGAGAGACTTTACAATCACATTTGAAATTCTGCAGCTGAGACTTGTTAGTTGCCCATCAGCATCCACCCCTGAAAGACTTTCACTCCACAACTACACCCAGAGGACATCCCACAAACCATCTGAGATAAGACTTCAAAGACTTAAATGGACTTTTTCCTGTTTTTCTTTTTCCCCATTGCATGCACTATTTATAATGACTATTTGCTAAAGGGGAGTGCCCCATTTAGTTTTTCTTTGTTTGTAATGTCCACCTGCTAAAAGGGAGTGTCCCCTTTAGCTTTTGTCCTTATGCCACTCAATTTCTTTTCTCTCTTTTCATTCCCTTTATTTTGTTAGTCATAAGTATCTGTAATGTTATTGCTTCATGTAGGGAAACAATGTTTCTTCATGAAGCACAGGGGGGGAGTGTGAGAACATGGGAAGCATGAGGTGACCTTTCTGAGGTTTTGAAGGTCAGATTGGCATCTCAGAAGTTGCCTCTATTCATAGACTGCCTTTAAGTCATGTCAATCAATAGACTTGAATGCAACCAGCCAATTAGCTTGGAGATATGGGTGGGCCCCACCCTGCTTCCTGTTCCACAGAGAGCTTCTGGGTAGTGGAGAGAGATTCAGACCTTTTGGAAGACTAGGCGGCTAGGTGAAGGAGTGGTTTTTCTCCCTCTCCGGGCATAGATCAGAAATAGGGTGTTTTGGTTTTTTTTCCATTCTTTCAGGGACATGTTCTCTCTCTCTCTCTTTACTTTATTCTAATATACTTTAATTAATGTTTAAAAGCCTAAACTGTTGCTGAACCTCCTAATTTATAAGTAATTCCTAGCTAGCCCCCCTACACACACACACACACACACACACTGGGGGAGGGGGCAGGTAAGGACACAAACATTAGATTTCAATCATTGCAAAATTATACTGTGTAGGAAAATAAAAGTCATATTCAAAATAAACAAGAAGCAAGGTTATCACCAGTCCTGAAAACACAGGAGAACTTTAGAAACCAGCAGAGTGGGAGAAAATTAGTCCGCAAGGCCTCTGAAAAGCATCTTGAATGTCAGTTTTCATGACTGTTGACACTTTGTTCATTCAAACCTTTTCTGCCATGACTCAAGTAAAAGTGAATATATACATAAATACACACATATACACATATATACATATATACACATACATACATGTACATGAATAAGTATATGTGTACACACATACTCCCATTTTCTTCCCTTTGGGGGAAATATAATTGATGGCAACTGAAATTAAGCCCTAAAATATTTTTTTAAACTTTTGTCCATTTAAAATTATTAGGAATATGAGTATGATTCAATACACTTAGTAATTTGCTATTGAAATTGCATGACTGTTTGAAAATTTCACTGTGTGTATCAAAGTTGAGGAAGGAATACAATTTTGATACATTCAACCAAAGGCAAAATTGAACATTAACCATATTGCTTAATCTTAAACAATAATTTATCATAGACCTTTAAGTGGAACAAACAACATAAGCAGAGAAAGTCATATAAAGAAAGAGAGAATGAGAAAAGTTTTCTAATGAAGTACAGAAAAAATGGAATGCCCTGAGCCATAAATTTGGGAAACTAGAACCCAAATAATATAGTATTATTGTGGAATAATGAAAATACTAATACTAATACTAATAATGATAATAAGCATTAGTGTTAATACAGCTAATGTTGTAATACTACCACCAATTAAGTCTAGTATTACAACTACTACTACTATCACTAGCAGCAGCATTACTACTACTACTATACTACTATGGCATATATACAAGCATTTTAAATTTGCAAAGTGATTTAAATATCTGTTCTCATTTGGTCACCCTCACAACACTCCTATGTTACAACCTTTACTATTACACCTCCATTTGACAGACCAGAAAGAAAGAGTCTAAAAATGTCTGATTGACTTGCCTAGGAGTATAAAACTACCACATGGTAGATAGAAGACTTTCTTCTTTCATCCAAAGTCATCACTGTCTCTGCTATACCAACCTTTCTCCCAAGGAACTGATATTCTTTCATTATAACCTGAAAAATGTAAAATGAGAACTTTCTTACTCTATCTCTTATTGTTCTTGTTGTTGTTGGATCATGATATTTGGAGGTGATATCATGACCTGCAGTGAATCGGAGTTAAGGGAGGAAGAGCTTTGAAAAATCACCAGCTTCATTCTTTCCTCCAGAGCTGTCTGGGTCCAGTGGCAAGATATACATCAGGACTCTGACACAGAATGAAGGAAAGGATAGGGACTTTGATTTTATTAATATTTGGAAACCTGGGGGAGTTAATTCCTCCTACTAAGGCAATTTGCCACCATCTCTTCCCTTTATAGATTGTGAGAGTTGCCTATACTACTGAGATTAAGTGACTTTCCCAGATTAACTGATATATTATGCAGGGAAGAATTTGAACTCAGGTCTTTATGACTTGAAGGACATCTCTACTTACTATGTCACATTATTTCTTATACAAATAAATCTATCAACAATATTAAAGAGAGGTAAATCTCATAATAAATTAGTCAAATGTGGGGAGTATTCCATTTCCTTTTTCAAAGAATATCATGTTTAAGGAACATAATCTCTCTAAGCAGTATACTATTTTGGGGAAAACACACACACACACACACACACACACACACACACCCCACAACTATTTTATCCCTTCCCATATATTTCTCTCCTAGTTACCTTTTTATCACTCTTTAAAAAAAAAAACACTACTACTTCCTGAGAAATCTAGGTGTTCTCCATACAAGTTATGCACTCACCAATATGTCTCCTGAGATGCGTAATCCTGGGTTGGCTTCTCTCACAGTATGTATGAAATGTGTTCTTCCAGACCTGTGATTGTTATCATAATGAAATGCCAATATGCCTGGGAATCAACAAGTAGCATACATGTCACAGTTTCTAACAAATCTCTGAATCTACAAGGTCATGAACTACATACTTCTGGTTTGCCAGGGAAGCTAAATACAGCTAAATGAAATATTGAGGGCACAGAAAGATAAAGGAAATTCAGTCTTCCTCTGAAAATTTCCAAGTTCTTTAAACATCCATTGTCTGATTTTTTTTTTACTTTAAATCTTAAAATCAATTGGGGCTTTGCCCCCAGAAGATTTCCCCAAAAAACAGTGTTCCTTGGATAACTAAATCATTGAATTTCTAGCCCTAATTTATCACTGAGTGACTGCAATCAAATTTTGTTGGAAAGTTTACCATTGTTAAAAGGAATTTGGACTCTGCAAGTGGCCATTGGTCATCCTTTTTCTTTTCCCCTATTACCTGCAAAGGTGGTACTTCTAACTATGACCATTTTTCTTCCTAAATTCTGGATGAATGGAACCCATAAACATCTCTCCCTGACTTATGCAACAATGTCTTTTGATTCATGTATTATAAAAGGATCATTTTATGATAAAACATAAGAACTGAAAAAATATGGTTGTAAAATTAAATTAAGAGACTGTCAGTGGAAAAAGTGTAAGGGAGAATTCAGTGAATTTCAAAAGTTCCTAGAATCACAGAATCATAGAATTTTAGTAAGACAACCCTTTGTCATAATGTCCACTATTATATTGTGCATGAATATCTGCTACCAATAGTAATTATCTATACTTCCCAACTCACAAATTGTTTGTGACAAAAAATGGATAATACATATTAAATAAATTATAAAATAAATTATAAATTGTAAGATGTTGGTTTCATTACTAATATAGCTTTAGTTGTATTGTGATAAAGTGGATAGAAATCTGATCATGGAATAAGAAAAACACTTGGGGGACAGCTAGGTGGCACAGTGGACAAAGCACTGGTCTTGGATTTAGGAGGACCAGAATTCAAATATGGCCTCAGACACTTGACACTTACCAGCTGTCTGACCCTGGGCAAGTAATTTAACCCTCATTGGCCTGTAAAAAAAGAAAAAAAAAAGAAAAAACTTAGGATTAAGTTCTATCTTTCATCCATCCTGGCTCTGTAACCTTCCTATCAGTTTCCTAGGAAATTTTCAGACTAGAAATTGCAGAGTAGGTATGGATCAACATTGGCAGAGGGAGTTCCCTCATTTGCAATTGCTTACACAAATGAAATCAGTTATCTTATTCCACATGCATACATGCATGCATACATACATATATGTGTGTCTATGTACATATAAGCATATATGTATTTATGTGAACATATATATACATATCTATGTGTATGTATTTACACATATACATGTGCATATAAACATCTTTACACATATACGTATGTATATGTTTAAAAGCACCATAATTGTTTCTTATAATATAAAAGGGTAATTTCAATGAGGATTTATTTTTCTGAATATTAAAATCAACATAAGAATGCTAATTGCTTACATTATTAATGTGTAGATTTAAATTGATATGATAATGATTGTATGAACTAAAAATATAATATGAGAATAAAACAAAACCAACAGTGTCCACAGGGATCACAAGTAATTATTACATTTAATTGCCTCTGACAACTTCAAACTAAAAGTAAGAAATGGAGTCATCTACATTATTATATTTTCAAATTTTTCATATTAAAAATAATATATCTAATTATCAGACCATATGCTTCTTTTTCCTCACTGAGCTATTATCAGGGATAGAATATTTCTTACCGCTTTGTATTTTTACTTTTCCTTGGTTATTACACTGACCTCTTGCTTTAGTTCTCTCTCTACCATCTCTTCCCCATCTATTTCCTATTTTTGATCAAACATTCAAAAATACAATTTATATTTACCAAACATGTTTACTTTTGCAATAAAAATGTTTTCCTCTAATATTATCATAAAGTAGGATTCAGTCTCTAGCAACTCCATCTTCATCCACTTTGTGGTAGCCACATAAGCCAATGCAATTCTTCCATCAAGAAGATCTGTACCATTTTTAGGCGGAGCCAAGATGGCAGAGGAGAGGCTGTGACTCCCACAAGCTCCAGATAAACCCATCCATTCACGCCCAAATAATGCGGTAAAAATCAAAACCCAGAACAGCCTAATGCACACAAGAACAGAGTGAGACTGTTTCTCTGCAAAAGAGTGCAATTCTGATCACCTACTGATCAGGCTGAACAGCTCAGCCCGTGGTCCAGACCCAGCCAGGGACTCTGCTTCCAGCACATGTCAGAGTCTTCAGCACCAGCAGCTTCTGAGGCTCCGATCACGGACTGGTGAGGGGGTTAAGCGGTAGGTCCAGGTGAAGTAGAGGCAGTATCTACTGGAGTTGGGGCAAAGCACCCTGGGTCTGAACCACTGGGCTGAATCGAGTGGTGGTGGCCCAGTGGGGGAGTTCAATTAGACTTCTGTTTCCCGGTCAAAGAGAAAGTGGCTGTGATTACTCACAAGCCAGGCAGGCTGAGAAGAAGCCCAATCACCCGCTGGGCCACACTGTAGCACGAACAGTGTGTCCTGGAAGCAGCACTACACTTTAAGGGGTAAAAAGCCAAGAAACAGTAAGCCAGGATGAGTAGGCAGAGAAAGCAGAAAACCATCAAAAACTTCTTTGGGGGAAAGGTAGACCACAATACATCCTCAGAAGAAGAAGATAATAATAGGGTTAAAGCTCCAACATCCAAAGCTTCCAAGAAAAATATGAACTGGTCTCAGGCCATGGAAGCTCTCAAAAGGGACTTTGAAGAGAAAGTAGGAGAGATAGAACAAAGATGTCGAGAAAGAGAGGAAGGAATGGAAAGAGAAATGAGAGTGATGAAAGAGAGTCATGAGAAAAAAGTCAACAGTTTGAAAAGCCAAATGGAAAAGGAGATTAAAAAACTGTCTGCTGAAAATAATTGCCTAAGAATTAGGATTGAACAAATGGAAGCTAGTGACCTTATGAGAAACCAAGACACAGTAAAGCAAATCCAATTGAATGAAAAAATAGAGGGCAATGTGAAATATCTCCTTGGAAAAACAGCTGACCTAGAAAATAAATCTAGGAGAGATAATTTGAAAATCATTGGACTACCTGAAAACCATGACCAAAACAAGAGCTTAGACACCATCCTCCAAGAGATTGTGAGGGAAAATTGCCCTGATATTCTAGAAGCAGAAGCTAAAATAGAAATTGAAAGAATCCACCGATCACCTCCTGAAAGAAATCCCAAAAGGAAAACCTCCAGGAATATTATAGCCAAATTCCAGAACTCCCAGGTCAAGGAGAAAATATTGCAAGCAGCTAGAAAAAAGGAATTCAAATACTGTGGAGCTCCAATAAGGATAAAACAAGATCTAGCAGCTTCTTCATTAAAGGACCAGAGGGCATGGAATATGATATTCCAGAGGGCAAAGGAACTGGAACTACAGCCAAAAATCACGTACCCAGCAAAACTAAGCATCATCTTTCAGAGGCAAACATGGAACTTCAAGGAGAAAGAAGACTTTCAGGCATTTGTTATGAAAAGACCTGAACTAAATAGAAAATTTGACTTTCAAATACAAGACCCTGGAGAAGCATAAAAAGATAAACAGGAAAAAGACTTCATGAGGGATATTAAAAGATCAAACTATATTCCTACATGGGAAGATAATCCTTCAAACTCATAAGAACTATCTCAGTAAGGATTTAACATAGGACACAGGTCTGAACTGAATACGAAGGGATGTTATGTTTTGTTCTATGTGGAGTGTCTTATGTCTGGGGCCGGATTTGGGCTTGGGGCCTCCTGGGTCCAGGGCTGGTACATTGTCCACTGTGCCACATAACTAACCCATAATGACCTCCTTAAAATAGGGTTGAGGTGTAGGAGAAATAGACTGGGAGAGGGGGAAGGGGAGAGATGGTCTGGGGAGAGGTTGTTCACATGAAGGAAACAAGAAAAAAGCTTATGGGGGGGAGGGGAAGAGGGGGAAGGAATTGGGTAGTGAGTGAACTTTAATATCATCAGAATTGACTCAAAGAAGGACTAACATACATACCCAAGTGGGTATAGTAATATATTTTTGCCCTGAGGGAGGGGAGGGAGATAAGGGGGGGGGAGAGGGGAAGGAGGGAAGGGCAGATTGGGGAGAAAGCAGTAAAAAGCAAAATACTTTCGAGGAAGGTAAAGATGTTCTGCATAACAGCACAAGTATGAAATATTGAATTGCTTGATTTCATAGGGCGGGTTGAGGAGAGAAGGAGGAAGAACATTTGGAACATAGAATTAGCTCAAAGACCTTAAACTCATCAGAGTTGGCTCATGGAGGGAATAACATTCACACCCAGTTGGGAGGAGTAATATATTTAACCCTAAAGGAAAGTATGAGGGAAAGAGGATAAGGAAGGAAGGGTGAAAAAAAAAGGGAGTGCAGAGTAGGGGAGGTCACAGTCAGAAGTAAAACACTTTTGAGGAGGAATAGTTTAAAAGAAGATAGAAAATAGAGTAAATATCATGGGAAGGGAATACGATGGAGGGAAATAGTTATGATGACTTTGCTGGGCTAATATGAAGAAAATTCTTTGTTAAGTTTAAGGTTATAATGAACAGGATACTATTAGAAAAACGTGGAAAGACCTACATGAACTGAAGCAGAGTGAAATGCACTGTATACAAAATAACAGCAATAATGTAAGATGATCTACTGGGAAGCATGTGGTTATTTTCAGCAAGGCAATGGTCCAATATAACCCTGAAGGACTTATGAAAATGGCAACCCATCTACAGAGAAAGAAGCGATAGTATCTGAAAATAGATGGAAACACATTTTTTTTCTTTTCTTTCTTTTTCTTTTTTGGTGAAGCAATTGGGGTTGGGTGGCTTGCCCGGGGTCATGCGGCTGGTGGGTGTTGGGTGTCTGGGGCCGGATTTGGGCTCGGGTGCTCCTGGTTCCAGGGCTGGTGCTCTGTCCGCTGTACCACCTAGCTGCCCCTGGAAACACATTTAAAAAAAAAATTTTTTTTCTCTTTGACAATTCCTCAGTCTGAAGTTTTGGGAGTTTTTTAACTGTTTTCTCTCACAACCTAGCTAATGTGGGAATGTTTTCCATGACTACTCATGTTTAACTTATTTTGAAATGCTTGAGTTCTAGTGGGTGGGGGGGTGGGAATGGAGGAGGAAGAGAAGTTGGAACAATTTTTAAAAAAAAAAATTGATGTTAAAATTTGTTTTTACATATATTTTGGAAAATAAAATTCTATTCAAAAAGGAAAAAAAAAAAAAGATCTGTACCTTCATTGTTGTAGGGAAACTCTCCAAAATTACAGGCAACATGAATAAAAGTAGAGGGTCTAATAGAGGGTCTAGAACTAGCAAGACTTTAATAGTCTTTTTTTTCTGCCTTCTTTCCATATTTATATTATTGTTTTTAGTTCTGAGCACCAATTTTTTTTTTCCAATTTCATTGACAGTTTCAGGAAATGCCAAGAAAAATGATGCCTAGGATAGAGAGTACCGAAAGAAACCTATATGAGGTTCAGTGGAATGAAGTAAGCATGTTTATTCTAAAGAAAAGAAGCCAAAGGGAGAACAAATATCTCTGTTCTCAAATATTTGAAGAGTTCTTATGCAGAAATTAGGTTTTCTTTTGCTTGGTTCAAAGAGTAGAATTAAAACCAATCACTAGAAGCTATATAAAAACAGATGTCAATTCAATATAATCATAAATTGTCTAAAATTTTAAAGGACTGCCTCAGAGAGGTGGTATTTCCTTTGATACTTGAGATCTTCATTCAGAGTATTCACAAGTCTTGCTTCAAATGTTTATTAAGAACTTGTTATAGGCAGGGCACTGTAGTGATACTGCAAATACAAAGACAAAAATGAAACATCTCCTCACCTTAAGGAACATACATTATAGTAGAGAGGATGTAACATGTAAAACTAAGTCACTACTAGACAATTTGACAAGGGAAAGCACATTAAAAAAAAAAACAGATAACAGACACACTAATCTGCTGTTGATAGAACTGTGAACTGCAAAGCAACCTGGAAGTATGCATGTAAAAGGAAGAGATTTCACTCCTAAGCAAACATCTCATGGTGGTCATTCACTAAAAGAAAGTTTCTATATACACCAAAATATTTATAGCATAATTTTTGGTAGTAGCAAAGATTTTGAAATAATTTAATGCCTTTCTTTTGGGGAATGGCTAAATGAAGCAAGGTGCATGACTGTAAGAGGCTATTATTGTGCTATGAGTAATGATGGACAGAATCAATAATGAAATTTTTGGAAAGGCATACTAACTGATGCGCAAACAATATATATATATATATTCATATACATCCATACATAAATATATACATATATTATATATCATGTCTGAAACAATTTAAAAGGAAAGAACAAAAATCATAACACAAGCAATATTGGATGTTCCCAAATTACTAAGAACAAAATTACTCCTTTTGATGGGATCAGTAGTCTAATCCTTTTCCCCATCCCAGTTCAGCTGGTTTTTTTTTTATTTTTGTTTTGTTTTGTTTTTAAGTATGGAGACCTTCCTGGTGACTTCCTTAGCTCCAGGAACTAAATACTACTTTTCTACTTCTAAGGGCAGCATCCAGCAATTTGCCTGTAGGAGCAGAAAAAGATGATAAAGATCAATTAGAGCTGAGAATTAGCCAAATAGAAAAAAAAAATAGCTGGGCAAAGGGGCATTGGATTCAATAATGGAGGACAGTGTATAATTTGAATGGTACTTTATATCAGGGCTTCTTAAACTTTTTCCACTTACAACCCTGAGTATATATGTATATAATATGGGTATATATAACATTTTACTGTTGACAATTTTTTTTCAACCACCACATTCAGTTATGTGACCCCATATGGAGTAGTGACCCATAATTTAAGAAGCTTTGTTCTGCATTGGAAAGACTGAAGAGAACAATATAACATTAGAACATACAGGATGGAAAGGGAGTAGAGAGTAAGAGATGAGAAACTGAGAATAACGGGAAAATTCTGTCTTACTAGGCTAAGCAAATTACAGTCATATAACAGTTTTCTTATTTCCCATACTACATACCTTAAAATGCCTCTATATTCATCTATGCCCTGGTATTTTCCCATTTCCAAGAGTTAGGCAGAGGGGAAGATGAATGGAGAAGGGATTATTACCAGAAAGATACAATTCCAATTTCAAGTTCATGGAAATGGCATGTATAAGGATCATGATGAAATAAAAGCTTTGGCCACTCATTGTTATGTGCCTGTGGTTGAGTGAAGTGGTTGTTTTAGAGGGCTGAACAAGCAAAGTGTTATCAACATGTGCATGAAGGTGGGCATAGTGTTAGTGAAGATGATTATGAACCAGATACTGATTTCCTATATAAAAGAACAATAAGTATCTAAACAGAGGAATCATGGTACAATGGGAAAAACAAAAACAATGGCTGTGAGGTGGGAGACACGGTCTTGAATTCCAGCTCTTCCACTTGCTTCCTAATATGACCTTGAGCTTAATTATTCAGGGTTCATTTTTCTCATTTATAAAATGGTCTCTGATTATTCAAATTCTAAATTTCCTTCTATATGTAATGATTGGAATGACACCACCTGCTGAAGACTTACTCTAGGAAAGCTCTGCCATGAAGAGCCACCCTAGAAATCATCTCAGACACAGAAAATAAATTGCTGCTTATATGCTTAAACATAGAACTGATTTTGAATCTTTTAGACTGAATGACCCTCCTTTTGAAGAATATGTTGCTGAATTGAGACAACTAGGTACATGGGGTGACAATGATATGATTGTAGCCTTTGCTAAATATAACCAGCTGAATGTAATCATTCATCAGTTGAATGAGCCGCTATGGCAAATCCGTGGTACAAAAAAAGTCAATACTAAAGAACTCCACATTTTCAACCATAGAGAATATTATGATAGCATTAGAAAAATCAGTGACAATTCATAACCCCTGCCACTTTGGCGAGCAGAGAATTGGGGAACCAGTTAAAATGATGTGGTATACCCCAAACACTAGCAGCATGATAATTTAACTTTAATGAGCTTTTCCTTCTGCAGATAAACCACTGATGCACATGGCCTTGTTTTCTGGCCTACATCAATCTCCTCCACTCCTTTTCCCCTCCACCTACTTAACCTTTGTTCCTTGAAACCATCTTTTTTTGGTTTTGTTTTGTATTTGAAAGGCATCGGAAAGGCCTGGAATTCACCACATATTTAAGTTTCCTCAGGAGCACAAAAGGGTGCTTAGCAAATCTTTTGCTTTTTTGTTTTTGGTTTTGTTTTGTTTTTGACTATTGTTTCTTTTGCTTTCTTTTTAACTCAATTTTGTAGGAAATTTTCCTGTCTGATTACCAGCATCCACACATCAACCCCTGAAAAGACTTCCATTCCATGACTACATGCAGAGGACATCTGAGAAAAGGCTTTCAAACGCTTTAAATTAACAGTTTTGTTTTGTTGATTTTTACTCCCTTTTGTTGTTATGTACACCATTTGTAATATGTATTCTCTACAGAGGCCCTCCCTCTGTTGGCCAGTGTCAAAGTGCTGGTTCATGAGGGACCACCCCTCTAGACAAAATTCCCTCATTCTTCATTTCCTATATTGTTATTAACATATTGTTTGTTAGCATAGGATATTATATTCTGTTATTTTTCACTGTTTCATCAAGGAAATACCCTGTGTTTCTTGAAGAAACAAAGGGGGACTGTAACAATTGGAATGATGCCATCTGTTGGAGACTTACTATAGGAAAGCTCTGCCATGTGGAGAAGGCATCTGAGGGAAAGACATGTGGCTTTTCTTTTGTGTCAGGAAGTGACATTTGCTTGTGAGAGGAAGAGGAGGTGAGGCTGGCCCTCAGTCTCTTTCATTAGGACTCTGGTGGAGAGTGGAGCAAGAAGTGGACTCTCCCTTTAATAGATAGATGAATCTAGGCCTTTCTCTCTCTCTTTACCAAATTCTTATTCTCCTTAATAAATGCTTAAAAGTCTAACTCTTGTTAAAGTTTATAATTTCTTGGTGACCACTCATTAGATATTTTAGACAGACTAGCTACAATTTTAGCCCCATATATATATATATATATATATATATATATATATATATATATATATATATATATATATATATATATATATATATGTATATGTATATGTATATATGTATATGTATATGTATATATGTATGTATGTATGTATGTATATGTGTATGTATATGTATATATATGTATATATAATATATACATATATTATCTACATCTCAATTTTATTGTACCTTAAAGAAAGCACAGGAGATCCAGGCCTTGAAGGGTATTGAGGGTAGTAAATTTCAAGAATTATACAAAAAAGTAGAATCAAATTGGTTCATTAGAGAGAAAAAAAAAAACAAAATCTATTATGTACCTTTGACCATGGGTTGGGGACATACAAGAGAAGAAGTAACATTTTGTACTCTAAAGAAACCATTGTTTGACTTTCGGAGCATGATACTATATTTAAATTTCCCAAGTAAACAATGTATCTTTAATGATAACCTAACAGGAAATTGCATATTAGAGAAAGATTTATTTTTAGAATTCACTCAATTAATATAACACTAATTTGTTTAAGCTCAGATGGACCGTTGTTAGGGTTTTTTGACACTTTGTTTTTAATGACCTGAATAGATAATGTCTTGGGCTTTGTTGCATTATACTAGGTGGGAGTGGGGTTAAGCTCCCACTCTCTATAAAATGCTCCAATAGCGCGTGTCTCAAATAGCCTCTGCCAACCAAAGCCCAACTCCTGGCCTTCTCATGATGGAACTGTTTCCACTAACAGGAGAAGGGGTGAAGGTGAGTCACTAGTACCTTAAAACCAGTTGCTTCGGGCAGGTGGGGCATGTTAGCCTTGGCAGGCAACTCACCTAGGGGAAGGAACCTTGATTTGAAATCTCCACTGCCTTGTGGCTATACCCATATATGAGAAAGCGTTTGGGAGTTAACCCCGAGGAAAAATCAGGAGTCCCTTAGGCAATTAGATGTTGGATATCACATCCCTTTGGCAACTCTTGCAGTGGCACTGGTGCCAAACTGTATTGGCTCCACCTCTCCTTTGGATCCACCAATGTCACGGAGAGGGAAAACCTGCTGCATGGGCAACAGCTTGTTTTCCATATTGATCCATTGAGGCCAGTGCCCTGGGGAGGACACTCCAGCTACTCCTCATGGGGGTAGATACAACACGGGATGCAGCAGTTACCAGTTATAAGTCACTCCGGAGCTGCGACTCCCATATCAGACTGCACAGTCACACTGTGGCCTGTGTCTTCAAGGCACTGATCCATGGTTGTCTGCAACTAGTGGAGGCCTAGTACTACTACTACTACTACTACTACTACTACTACTACTAGGTAGAAAATTTAGAAGGCGAAAAATTCATAAAAAAACATTGTTTTAAATGTGTCCTTGTGATGAAGCAAATGGTCAAAAAGTAAATGTCATTTAGTTGCAATTGTAAAGAAATCATTTCAGATACAGGCTTCCACCACTATTTTTTTTCCTTTCTTTTGCTTTTTTCTAATCTCTGTTGCTAGTGGGAAGAGTGATGATTTGATGTCAGAAAACTAGTTTCAAATGTGAGCTTTGCCACTTACTGTGTGACCTTGAGCAGGTTTTAACCTTATTGATATTTGTTTCCTCTTCTAAATACTTGATCTCGTGGCCTTATACAGGTGTCAATAGGGAAATTCTGGAAATTCTGGAAATCACTTTAGAAAAGTAATGAATGGACAGAGACTGGGAAAGTACCAAAAAACACCAACTTAAAAATCTCTATTTCAAGATCTCATTCTACTGGTTGCAGATTATTGTCCTAGAGGTTTTGTAATCAGGCCCAGGGGTGTTATAAAGTTCAAATGAGGTGATAGATATAAGACATTTTGTGAATTTTCAGACCCTCTATAAATGCTAATTATAATTATCATTATCAGTACTAGCAACAATAGTAGCAGTTTACAGTCAACTGGCTTCCAGTCTAGTAATGACTATTCTCATAACCTTCTATTGTTCTCTTGCTAAACTCAAACTATATTTATACAGCAATAAAAAGATGTGCTGGGTAAATGTTTAACATTTGCAGAATGAATGCATACATACATTTAAATTTAATATGCATGCTTAATACTTCTTAATTCTAGGAAACCAACAAAACAATAAATCAAACCTTGATGATTGATGATTTCTGAGTTGTAAATTTTCACATTAAAAATTTGAAAATCTTTTCTGAGCCAGTTGGATCTGCCTCTAGCACACCCCTGAGTAGACTTAATGTAACTAGCTTTAACAAAGGTTACTGAAAATAGCCTAGGAATAAGATTAGTAAGAAAGTGTGGGATTTATAGTGACAAGGAACATTATTTTACAAAGTTAGACTTTAGTCAGTAATTATGTTGTCATTTTCTTTTAAAGAAAAGAGAAAATTACTAAACCTTACATGAGGTAGCATCATAATATAAATGCATACTATTTGAATTGGAAGGATATTTAGAGTTCTTTATAGTACTCCCATTTTACAGATTCAGAAATTGAGGCCTATCAATTTTATTTCTTTTATTATAGTCTTGAATTAATGAATTGAGAAGTAATAGTACCAGCAATAAGATTCATTAGTCTCAATCTATTCAATCAGGACTCTTTGTAGTAATATCTATTATGAACCAGACTGATAATTAAGACAATCAGTGGTGAACCATAGTGACCAATCCTCAATTCGTGTCTATATCTATTCTACAAAGAGACATAGCTAAAATTTGGCAATTTTTTTTTAAAATGGGAAGCATTGTGTTTTTGCTCCTTTAAATTTTCTTTTTGCAGTTGAACATTCAAAGAGAATTTAATGTGGGAGGCATGCCAGATTATGGCATTTGTGCTAACTCCTTCCATTTATCACATCATATTCCATGTAACAATGAAAAAGATTAAATGATAAAATGATGCTCCATGGCAAAAGTTCAAAGCAATAAAGAGTTATTTTCATCTGGGAATGTTGCCATCAATTCACAAAGTGCCTTTTTTTCAAGCTGAAAAATTTGCACTGTGCTGGTTAATGGCAAATAGGAAGTGTGTTTGTGTTTCAGTATTCAATTCACTATCAAATTTACACCTCTAATTTGTGTTATTTTTGCCAAAACAATATAATAAAATGATTTAGATAACTTCATATATGCCTACAGAATACATACTGTGCTTCAATACAATTTCCCTCATATATTAGATGTTATTGTACCTATAAGCTTAGAAAATACTTTGAAGGATGTATCGTCCATAAAGCTCCATGTTTATATTGTTTTCTGCATCTCTCTCCCTCCTTTTCATATCTCTAACCCTATAATTTATGCATCTCTTTGAGGCTTTAAATGTTACTAATAAGGTAGATAAATGATAGAGATCTATCTACAGAAATAGTTTATATATATATACTTATATACATATGTACATATACACAATAGTTATAAAGTTGTTATCTAGAATAGCTACAGAGATATCTTTAAATAGATAAAGGTATCTATCTATAGATGAATATAGGTAGATATTTGGCAGGCTTTCTTGAGACAAAAAGATAAAAAGACTAGGAGATGATGAAAAGTTTATGAAGATGAGCACTAAGTAGCGATGGGAAACCTTCTGATTATGTCTTGACTTCCCTCTGTTCAACCCTATTTCAAACCTGATGTGGAAGTCCACATCAGAATAATAATAATAATAATAATAATAATAATAATAATAATAATAATAATAATAACTAGTATTTATGAGTTGCTTTAAAGCTTGCAAGACACTTTACAAATATCATTTAATTTTATCTTCATAATAATGCTGATAGGTAGGTGCTATCATTATTCCAATTTTATAGTTGGGGAACTGAGGCAGAGGTTAAGTGTGTAGCTCAGGGCGACACAGTTTTTAGGTGCCTGTGGCTAGAATTGAGTATAAATCTTCCTGACTCCAGACCCAGCATTCTATCCACTGGGATACTTCATTGGCAAATGTTGACATCTCTCTCCCTCTCCCTCTCCTGCTACTTCTCCCTGTCTCTGTTTTGATTTTTCTGTCTTTCTCTGCCTGTCTTTCTGTCTCTAAATATCTCTTTCCTTTTCTGTCTCTGTCTCTTTCTCTCTCTGTGTTTGTCTCTGTCTCTGTCTCCCTGTCCCTGTCTCTTTCTCTTCCTTCCACTAAAACTATCTCAAAGGTGAAAACTGGCTCAGGTCACTGACATTGCTTGCTGGTTTCCTGAATACACATGACCATGAGAAGTTTCAGCACAAAATCTAAAGTTTCTGTCCATGGATGCACAGCATGTCTAAATTTAGAAAGTTGTACTCAGGTGAATCAAGGCATTGCTTTCACTGAATATCCTTGTTGAAGGCCCATCTTCTACTATAGCTAGGTAAACATTCTTTGCTTAACTGTTCTGTGACCTGCAAGTATCTTATTGTCTTCTAATACTGGACCTAAACCATGAGGTCTATTGGGGATATCTGTGCAGGTTTTATTTTAAATGATGGGGTAATAAAAATAGTTTAAAATAAACTAAAATAGAAGAGGGGATTGTTTCTAGGTAAGCAGCTCCAAGTCACTCAGAATCTACTTTGACAATTGCTCATGTGACCCCTGGAATAAAACCATGCAGTCTTTGGGTAGAAAATCAATCAGAGAAAGTGGAGTTTGTTGCCCTTTTGAATTTGTGAGAACCTCATTATTCGGATAGAAGAGTTGCTGCTATTTGAATATAATAAGTCTCCAAGGTGGGTCCAAGAAAGGCTATAGCATGATTCCTTTATCCTCTGATTATTCTCAGTAAAGATATCAATTAGTACTTCTGTAGTCCATTAGTATACATTTTAGTCTACATCCAAAACCTAAGGGCTCTCAAGACTGATTCAGATCCCTTGCTGTCTGATACTGTATGAATATAATAAGTATATATCTGTGTGTAACCAGGTTTTGGATGATTACTCATTGGTCAGTAGAAATGGTTCTGAAATCATAACTATGTATTCAGAGAACTTAATACTTGAAGGGTATCATTCCATCCCAGATTCGCAAGAGACAAGCACTATTATGCATTTTAAGTCAGCAAAATAGTAGACCAGTAATCTGAACTAGATTGATGTAGCAGAACAGGGAGAGAGAAGAGACAGAGTAAACAAAGGAGCATCTTAAAGTAAGTGTAACAGCAGACACTCTATAGAGATTAATTCCTTTCAGGTGTCTCTGGGACTAGGGAAAATGAGTAATAGTAACTTCAAAAACAGATCTTCATGAAATGATATAAACAACAAGCATTAAAGTAGCCAGTTGTTACTGATACTTTAAAAACTGAGGAAATTCCTGTAACATTCACTAGTCAGTGGCTTCTGACTTGATTCAGCTAGATCCTGAGCTCTTTTTTCTAAAGTTTAGTGCAGTGCCACACCACCCACCCCATTCTGTCCTGTCATACTAGCTCTGCTTTTTTGCTTCTCTGTCTTTGTACTGGCACTTAGTTCAGAAACCTGTCCTACTGGTTCTATAGGGTTGGCATCTGTAGTTTGAGTCTCTAAGGCTCTGGTAGGAAAGGGGTTGTCATCTTGAGCTCTATTTAGGGGATAATTGTTGGAGGGGTGTTGGGATCCTTAGAAATTCATCTTTAAAGAATTACAACCTCCCCCATACAAATCCAATTAGAATAATTTATTTGGGTGCTAGATAAAGGAAACCAGGAGAAATCCTTGGACTTCTTCTCATGGGGAGAAGGCATGGCACAGAGATTTGGTTCTCTGAGATACCTATCTCCTCAAGCAGGAGAAGGCAAATAATTTTATAGAGGATGGATTGATGGAGAGACTGATGGGGTGATCATCTGACTGTGGAAAGTTCCCTTATTGGGGTGATCACCCAAGGGTGGAACATCCCCTACTAGTGGTTACTGGGTGAAGTTGGGCAAGATTGGATTTAGAGATATGTATAGGGCAGATAGGCTTACCAATACACACAATATCCTTTTAATCATGCCTACTGAATCTATATAAGTTTAAATGTTGTACTGTTCATAGAACACCAAAGAACTTCATTAAAAAAAAATTGAAGCTGATCATATTTTTAGATGATGTGGAAGTAATTCCTGCTTGATGTGGACTAATCTACATACAGTCTCTGGCTGGATCCTACCTATAAGGACAAATTACTGGAGAAAACTAAGTCTTTATTGAAGGTGGTCTTCTAGGTAGTCTGGTGTATTTGGAGAGGATATAGATTAAAGAGAATGGGGGTATTGAAAGACATGTTAATTCACATTATAGCAAACAGATAAGTGAAAAGCACATCAGGAGAAGCTCAGAATCTGAAAGGTTGGCCCAAACTAACTTGTTTCCCAGGGGAAACCAACAAAAAGAGATACTTTCTTGTCTTTCTTTGTTAAAAAACAAAAAGAAATAGTTTATATTTTTAAAGATTTTATGTGACAAAACTATTTTTACACCTATTCTCAAACATCATTTAATCTTCCAAATTATACTGTAAGATGTTTAAACTGAGGCAAACCTCTCTTAAATGGAATTTAGATCCCTCATTCTCTAAAGGGGAAGACCTGGAAGGCCACAAAGGTCAGTTCTTCAGAGAAGGCAAAGGCCAGTTCTTGAGTTTTAAATCCCCATCTTCCCAAAAGGGAAGGAAAACCAGAGAAAGAAAATGCCTGGGAAAATTAAAGAAAGGTTTTATTAAACAGAGAAGAAAAGAAAAAAATAGCATTTTTCATGTTTACTATCCAGCCTATGCTCAGTGGGATACCAGGTAGTGGATTGTATGGGTTTATATACATTAAAAAAGAAAGCAGTTAAGGAATTTTGGAAGAAAAGATGGGCTTAGTCAGTTGGTTATATTCTCAAGAGGATGGGAGAGTGAGGAATTCTAGGATATCCTTTAATATACAAATAAGAAAGCATATTTGGTGATAAGCAGTTCAACATTTAAGGCTTGATTAGGAGATATCTTGATAAGGAGATCTCTCCAAAAGAAGGATAATCCTGAGAGTCCCATAACCAGAGTTGGGAGAGAGCTGGAGACAATAAGACCATAAATGGAATATGTTCATAGTCTCATAACTTGCAGTCAGGAAAGATATGAATGTCTCTTGAAGGCCCTATCACCAAATAGGTCAGGATCTACTTCAATGTTGATATAAGCTTGATTGTCTTCTAAGTTACTAATTTTCCATCTAGGTTGACTTTGGTCACTGCAAAGGATTGTTGGTATGTTAGCCAATGCAACTAGTCCTCTTAAGTTGTTCCAATTACATATATAATTGGGGAAATTAAGCAAATCAAAGTATCCATTTTTATAGATGGGTGGCGCTGGTACTACTATTCATATATTTAAAAACACCAACAACAAATAATAATGTGCTTTTCAGAGAAGTAATGGTTTGTGCAGTGTCAAATCTCTATTCTCTCTTCCCAGAAAAGAGCATTTAGAACAAATCATGGATGTAGCCTAAACAGAATGCTCTGCATGGTGAAGGGAGAGTTCATAATATGTTTTAGTGGAAAGAGCTTTGAAACTGAATTTAGGAGATCTTCCTTCCCTTCCCCATTTGGGCTTTGCCCTACAGTTCTTCTGTGGAAATACATCTCCTTGCTTTAGGTATTACTTTATATTGTTAGTCAGAGGAATACAGAATAATGTTACTTTTGTTGTTACATCATTTCAAAGTGACTAGTATGAAGGACATATTTATGATATACCTTTTGGAGGAAAGAACATTTTGCTCCACTGAATCATTCAGACAAACAAAAAGCAAAACAAATGTTTGTAAACAATAAACACAGTGGCATCTTGTATTCTATATACTTCAGCTAGAAAAAATATGACCTTCTACATAATATCCTTTGCATAAACGTGTCTTTTTACTCAAAATTTCATTAGTGATGCCCCCAATAAATGTGCATGTTATTCTCATATCACTTTTTCTGATAGAGGAATATAGGCCTACAGATCAGTAGTTATTAATATAAATATTTATATCTGACTTTTTGGTAGTAATAACATCTGTCCACCACAAAGTTCTATATCAACCTGTCATTTGAGGATGAAAGTGCACATGAGTTTTTGCAGCTTAACCCATCACAATACCAGCTTTTGGAGTTATACTATGTTGGAAAGTTTGAGCTTAACTTCAACGTTAGACTCATTCTGCTGCAGGAAGACTAGTCTTGTTACAGATACCAAAAGGTTCATTACCTGTACATTGGTCATTTTATGATGAATTATTTGCCTTGGAACCTCAAAAACCAAAGAAAAATATAAAATGTATCACATTTCTCTGTGGCTCCCTTCTGTATTTGTACTGACAGTGTTGGAGTGGTGAAAAGGGAACAATAGGTGTGAAAAATCACTGAGTTTTTAGACTATACATTTTACCTTTGCTTTTGATATTTTCATTATGAGTTCTTTGCCTATTGACCAACAATGGAACATATTAATGGAAGCCTTGAATTTTAACAAATAATATTTTTTTTTCTAAAGAGAAAGGACTAAGAGAAGAGACTCTTGAAGCTAAATGGAAGGATAGCATTAAGATTCTTCACTAGAGGCAAATACAGAAATTGACAGAGTTGTTTTATTTAACACCCAAAGGCAACAAGATAAATAGAATTCTGAGGTTTTTGATCATAGCCAATCTAAGTGCTCATGATAACTATGTGTAAAAACAATCAGAAAATAACTGCAGTTCATGAACTACCAGTTTTTGCAGAAAATGAAGGAGATGAAGTATTATTTGAAGAAATTGCCAAGAAATCCCTGAATTTAATCTACATATTACTGTATTACCTGTGATGTTCTTGTAAATATTGAAATAAGTGAAACTGATTAAATAAAAATTGAAAAATAATAATCTGGATAAAAGAAGAAAGGAAAAAAAAATAAGTACCTACTATGTGCCAGTTAGTATACTAAACAATTTATAAAAAAAATATTTAATTTGTTCTCACAATAATGTTGGGAAATAAGTGCTCTTATTGTTCCAATTTTACAATTAAGGTATGTGAAGCAAGTAGAGGTTGCTCAGTGTCACAAAAGTAGCAATTGCCAGATTTGAATTCAGGGTTTCTTTATTTTGTTTTGTTTTGTTTTGTTTAATTTATTTGTCTTCAGGTATATAACTCCATTCATTTAGACATTTAGCTGCCTCCAGCATTTAGCACAGTGCCTGGTACATAGCAGGTACTTTATAAATGTTTATTGAATGACTAACTGAAAGACTGACAGAAGCCAAAGACCTTTAAAAAACACTGAACACTATAATGATTGGAATGACGCCACCTGCTGGAGACATACTGTAGAAAAGCTATGCCATGAGGAGAGGGCCTCTGAGGGCAGGACCATGAGGCTTTCTCTGGCATCAGGAAGTGACGTTGGCTTGTGGGAGGAGGAAAGGGGAGGCTGGTACACTGGCTCATTCTCTTTCCTGAGGACTGTGGTGGAGAAGGGACCTAGAAATGCACTCTCCCTTTAATAGATAGATGAATCTAGGCCTTTCTCTCTCTTTACCAAATTCTTATTCTCCTTAATAAATGCTTAAAAATCTAACTCTTGCTAAAGCTTATAATTTATTGGCGACCACTCATTAGATATTTTAGACAGTATAGCTAGAATTTTAGCCCTTACAGATGGTGAACAAGAAGGGACAGTTCAATGTCTACTCTTGCATGTATTCCTCCTGTGATTGGATGGCATCTTGGCCAACTGGCATCTGATAACTCAGAAAAAAGGCAATTAATGTCTTAAATGATAAATTCCCATAATCCAAGTCTCATATGGATTTAAAAATTGAGGATAATAAATGATCGCAAAAAATGTGAATACATCTTGACCCAGAACATAATCTATAATTATGCAACAATTTCAAATAATACCCCCTTTTTTTACTTAGTATACAATTACTTTTTGTGAAAAATCTGAACATATTTAAATATAAGTTAAAGCACAACACAATCTCAAAGAAAACTTTTTTTTTTTACAAAAAGAAAACTTTTACAAATGCCCCCCCCCCTTTTTTTGGAATAGGCTTATCAAAAATAATACTTCTAGAATCAATTTCACTTGCCATGGCAACCAATTTGCCAGGGAAATGCTTTATAGAGTTTGATCAAATGATCAATTGAGAGAAAAAAAAATAACAAAAACAAACAACTCAGAATATGGGAGCACAATACTGCTAGAATTAACATTGTATTATGAAATCAAAACCATCTTGCATTGTTTCAAAATAGAGATTAGGCAGATGATGCAAAAAGTGATGAATTATTCTTAAAAATTAACATTGCAGGGGCAGCTAGGTGGCACAGTGGATAGAGCACTGACCCTGAAGTCAGGAGTACCTGAGTTCAAATCCAGCCTCAGACACTTAACACTTACTAGCTGTGTGACCCTGGGCAAGTCACTTAACCCCAATTGCCTCACTAAAAAAAAAAAAAAAAAATTAACATTGCAGCAATTGTCTTTTCAATTTACTCTCCACAAGGGGGGACTATAGTAATGTTAAGTTTTAGAGAATGTTTCAATATTTGTTTTATTTTATGTTTCATGTATAACAACTAAGGTTCTGAATTTCCATAGACATGTTTTTGAGAACTCTCATTGTTTGATTTGATTATTGACAAAGCTATTTTAAAGTTGTGTTAAGCTCAATTGTGTAGGAAATTTTCCTGGGTGATTACCAGCATCCACACATCAACCCCGGAAAAGACTTCCATTCCACGACTACATGTAGAGGACATCTGAGAAAAGACTTTCAGAGACTTTAAATGAACAGTTTTTGATGTTTTTTTTTTTTTTTTCCCTTCTGTTATTATATACGCTATTCGTAACATGTACTCTATGCAGAGGCCCTCCCTTTGCAAGACCAATGTCATAGAGCTAGTTTGTGAGGGACTGCCCCTCTGGACAAAACGTTCTTCACTCCATTTTCTATATTATTATTAGCATATGGATAGTTAGCATGGGTTATTATATTCTGTTAGTTTTGACTGTTTAATCAAGGAAACACCCCATTTCTTGAAGAAACAAAGCAGGAACTGTAACAATTGGAATGACACCACCTGCTGGAGACTTGCTGTAGAAAAACTCCGCCATGAGGAGAGGGCCTCTGAGGGCAGGACCATGTGGCTTTCTTTGGTGTCAGGAAGTGATGTTGGCTTGTGGGAGAAGGAAGGGGGAGGCTGGCATGCTGGCTCACTCTCTTTCCTAAGGACTCTGGTGGAGAAAGGAGCTAGAAATGTATTCTCCCTTTAATAGATAGATTGAATCTAGGCCTTTCTCTCTCTCTTTACCAAATTCTTATTCTCCTTAATAAATGCTTAAAAGTCTAACTCTTGCTAATGCTTATAATTTATTGGTGACCACTCATTAGATATTTTAGACAGTATAGCTAGAATATTAGTCCTTACATCCCTTAAGTCCAGATAACATGCATATATTTTTTTAATAAGAGAATCAGCAGGTCTTAGATATGTTGAATACTGAATAACAGCATTTAAAAAAAAAGGGGGGGGGAATAGCCCATTTAACTAATGGGGGAATCATTCCGTGATAATATCATTGAGTTATCTTTAGAACACAAACTAAAATCAAATTAAATTTGAAATAAGGATAATAGGAAAATTTTTCAAAATGACCAAAAATCATCATATACAATTAAAATAATTCAATTGGTATTTATCCAAATAACTTATTGATATCGAAAAATGGGTAATAGAAGAAAGCGCACTGACACAAACTATACTAATTTCATATAAAACTTTAACATTTGCAATTCATTTGTAATAAAGAGACCAAAAGAACCCCAATACAACCTAATTGTCAAATACTTAGTTTTACTGCCAAATAGTGAGAGATGTCAACCAAAAGTAATGACAGTTTTTATTTCAAATTTGATTATTGTTCTCACAAATGAGTATGGATCAAGATTATGAGCAATATTTCTCATAAAGCAGAGAGAAGCAGTAAGGAGAAAAATTAGTTTAGATAAAGCAAGATGATAAACTAACTAAACTAATTATTATAATATTAATAATGAATAAAATTCATATACTGCTTATTATATGACAAGCTCTGTGTTAGCTTGAGGGCATTTGAAGATAAAATGGGAAAAACAAGAAAGAAAATGGAAAAGTTCTGTAAAGTTCTTTTTCTATCTACTTTATTCATATACACAGATGTATGTATATATAATTTTTTCATTTCTATCTTTCATCTTTGCTATCAAGTACAGTTTTGGGAACTGATGTATGGGGGGTGGGAGGGTTAATTAATCAAAATGATCCCCCAAAATTACAAGACTCAGTGACTCAGTTACTGTCGGAAAATTTTTTTAAATCCAATGGAAGAACACAAACAACAAAGTTTTCAGGCTGAAGCAAATAGGTTTATTGAGAGAATTAATCCCCCAACAAAGTCGGTCATCCAGGTGTTGGAATCGAAAGACCCATAATTACAAAATCCCTGGGTTTACATACCTTTCCAAAGTTCCACTTGTACAGTATTTTATCATTAGTTGTGCTTCTAAAATTAAATCATATTCTTAGGAAATATGAGGAACTACCTAAATGACTATAAAAGTCAGCATTATGATAACAATAGGGTGGATCATTGTTAGGCCACTAGTCTACAGTGTGAACTCTTATAGGAAAGTATGTCACTCGTAATTATTAAAATATAGCATTGCTGACTACTAGATCTTGTGATATTACCTAATGCTTGACATTGGAAAATTAGGAAATATGAGAAAAGACTTAACCTTTTGACCTTATGTAATCTATATTAAATAGTCACAATTTTTAGTTAATATATTGATTATTATCTTAATCAAATCACTTAAAACTATGGTAAATCTCTTATAACTAAGGGATGAGGAAAATCTCACTCATGTTATCCAAGTTTTATTGAAATACTGTGCTGATCACAGGGAGAATCACCCAAGAAGAGAGGTATCTCAAATAGGGAGATGAAAATGGTTACAGTCATAGTGAGAAAAAGTCGGTAATCTCCTCATCATCTTAATCTCCTCCTTAAGAAGCTACATGGGAGGTCTTATCCTAATTTGGACTTCCTGGGGTCCTAAAATAACCTCAAAGACTTTTTCCCTGGAAATGTGTTTTGGGGCTTTTTAAGTCATAAGGTGCTAAAGACATCTTTAAACTTGTCAGACCCAGAGGGTCTCTATATTTTTGATATCTCTTTACTAAAGATCTGGTTTCTAGGTGTCCTGTCATGCATGAATATTAATGGTTATTAATGGTTTTTGGTCCCTACTTACTGTCTCTGTTGATGATGAGGGTTGATAGGGACAAACCTTCTTGGTTACTGTAAGAACACAAACTTTAGTTTCTCTGTTAATCCTTTTAGGTACTATTAATAAGGATGCAAGCCTCAGTTTATCTGTTAACCCCTGTTTGCCTCCTCCATCATTAACCATACTTGGATTCTAATATCATAGCCTTCATTGTGCTTAAAGAAGAGGTGAAAATGGGACTAAAGAAAAAGAAAAAAGGTATAAAAATGGGCTGGATTAGACAAAGTATAAGTAGAGGAGAAAAGTATAAGTAGAGGGGAAAAAATATCTAAAAGAACACAAAGTTGTCACAAATACTTCATCATACCATTTCCCTTGATTTTGTTTCCTGTTCATATAAATGCATAAAAAATCCCAGTGTCAGATCCCCTTCTACCCCCAATTTGGTTATATATCTTGTCATGGGGGAAATAGGTGGTGGGGATCATTAGGTATTCCCCTGAAAGTAATTACATCTCTAGCACACAGTCCAATTAAAATAAAATGGTCTTTTATTTGGGTGACCAAGATGGAAGTTGATGATTTCTAAGCCTTCTCCTTCCCTTGAGGTGAATCATATTCCTTTGGAACAGAAAGGGTGACCACCTGACAATGAAAAGTTCCTTTTGTGGGTGGGGAAAGATTCCTGAGAGTAAGGGAAATTTTTCTTTTGACCTCTGGAGTTATCTCTGTGTCATAACTTAAGGCAGTAGCCACACCCAACTGGCTCTCCTGCTATAGAATTAAATCTCTCCCTACTTCTTGGGTGTGTCCTTTCTGATATCTAGTTGACCTGTTTAATCTTTAATAGCCCATTAATTAAAAGAGAACACCTGGTTCAGAAAGTTAAGAAGCCTACCTAGCTACCACCTTGGAGTCTCAGTCCAAAAAGAGTAAGTTTCCTGTGCCTGTGAGAGCAGAAGTTACTTCTAGGTCCAGACCAGAGGCAGCATGTACACACCACTCCAAGCTAATTGGCTAACATCACCCAAATCCATTGGTTCACTGGACTTAAGGACAGTCCATGAATAGAATGTTCTGAGGTCAGAGAACCCACCCCCTGAGCCAGGCTCTCAAGTAGCTGTGGTTTCAATCAAGTCAGTTTCAAGTGAGTCAATCAGCAAAGTCTATTTTGTCAATCTTAATATAATCCCCTCTAACAAGGTGGCCTCTGTGCATTTCAAGACCCATTATTTTTTCACATCAAGGAGATATCTAGACAATTATAATCTCTCATCAATACTGTATTGTTATTCTATGCCTAGCATATGGTATATTTCTTTAATTCATCACTTTTTTTTTCTTTCTGTCCAGATGTTCTAAATTATACTGTGAAAATTGGAATGACACCCCCTGCTGAAGAGATACTTTAGGGAAACTCTACCATGAGGAGAAGCCATGTGAGGATAAGCCATGTGGCTTCGGCATCCAGAAGCTGGCCGGCTTGCATCTGTAGAGCAGCCTGTTACTTCTGTCAATCAAAGCTACCAGCCAATTAGTTTGGAGCTGCGTATGTGTGGACAGCCCTGCTTTCTGTTGGACAGGAAGCTTCTGGGAGGAGGAAGGAAGAGTTGGAGGTTTGGGGTTCCTGACCTTGAGTGGGAGAGGTCAGATGATGGGGTCTCTTAGACATAGTTAGATCTGTTACCTTTCTCTCTCTTCATCTACCTCTGATTGCTCTTTAATAAAGTCTTAAAAGTCTAAACTCTTGCTAAAGATTTCAATTTATAGTGAACACTCATTGGATTTTTATACTGTTTAGCTAGAATTTTAGACCCTTACAGATAGCAACCTCTACAGATGGTGATATATTACAATACTCCATTGATAAAATCACTTCAGTTTCTTCCTCCATGGACTTTCACCCAAATTCTGTCTTCCTTCTATCTTTTGATTCCTGGATGACTCAGAAGTATGTTCTCTTAATTTACAAGGATATCTTACCACATTGTTTTTAACAATTACTTTTTTTCCCAAAATATAAGGTTTAAGTATCAAGAGACATTCCAGCCACTGGTTTTATCCCAGGTCTCAGTAATATGTGCTTGGTCATATTTGTTTCCTTACATTCAGGCATGCATTTCTTCATCTTTTTTGCCTAAAGTTTTATTAATCTATACAAAAACATCTGAAGTCTTGGTTTTTGTTACTGACTCTTTTCTCACATAAAAGCCTGAAGTAGAATGAACAGAAAACGCTGCTATGATAGAATTATCTTCTTAATATCAATCAATAAGCATTTGTTAAGTGCCTATTATATGCCAGGTGATGTGCAAAGCATTTGGGATACAAATACAATAAATTAAACTATCTCTTCCAACAGGGAGTTTATTACATTGAGTTGCGCTGAAGGAGCATAAAGATAGAATAATCCCAATGTAAGTGAGAATTTAACTTTTTACATGCACATTTAGAAATAACATTTTTCATATGCAGTATATTGTTGACATCAATAGACCAATTCAATCAAGTAAGAGAAAATTGACAGAGACTCAAAGGCTTTTAATAAAAGATAACTAACCAAGATCAAATAGAAGAGTGTACCAGTTGAAAGACACAGAAAAGCTAAGAAGTTCACACAGATAGTTACTGAAAAATACAGTGAAAAGATACTGTTTACACTAAATATGCAGTGAATGTGGTCTGTATACTTACTGAATTCTATGCTAATAATTCCAATCATATAATTAAGAAAACATATTACGTCAACTACAGCATTGTTAAAGATGATTTTTAGACTTTCAAAGAAAGAGGTCTATCAGAAATATTAAAATAAGAGGCAAAATGTTTTGGTGCTTGAAATAGCAAGTTTTGCCTTATAGAAGAATTCATGAATGTGGAATACTTCATTGCCTGACAATGCCAACATAATAATTTAGCAAAAAAAAAAAACCAAAAACAAAATAACCCTCTATTCTCTTAATAATACATGTTTTGTTTCTGTGAAGTGCTTTCAGTTCTCACTATCTACCAAAAAACCAAAAACCAAAACAAAACACAACAACCCTAAGTTCTGACATCCTTTACTATAAATCAATTGAACAGTTATCATTTATCCAGTGCTTAATATCTACCACACACTAGCATGCTTCAAGTATATTTCCTGTGACAAATTCCATTTAAGGATCAGCATAATTAAAAATGGCGAAGTGTAGGGGGCAGCTAGGTGGCACAGTGGATAAAACACTGGTCCTCAATTCAGGAGTACCTGAGTTCAAATTTGGCCTCAGACACTTGGTACTTACTAGCTGTGTGACCCTGGACAAGTCACTTAACCCCCATTGCCCCACAAAAAAACAAACAAAAAATGGTGAAATATTTCACCAGAAGAAATGACACTAGGTGATGAACAGTTTGCAAATAGCTAATTTATGAAAAAAAATTAAATGACCCTCATTTTTGTGTATACCAATTTCACTTTTGACATGACTGAGTTGAATGTCAGGAAAGGGGTTAAAACGTGGTGGGAAAGATATGTCATATATCATCAATATCTGTATGTATATGTATGTATTTGTCCATGTATCTATAGATATATGTATATATATAAATATATAAATATGTATACACCAAAACTATACATAAGCATTACCTTAACCTTTAGCACTGTCAATATATGGTCCTTATAAATAAAAGTATATTTAAAAATCAACTCTCTGATATACTATTGGAAGGACAGATTTATATCAATACTGATCTGTATTTTCATAAGAAAAAAAACAAACAAACAAAACAGAAGGCCGCAGAATTTATGCTTAGATGGAAAAATAGCTTCCTTATAATCAACCTCTTTTTGCCGGCTTTTATATGTCCTAATTCACCAAATTGCCCCCCAAATAGACTCTGAATATTCATGACATGTCATGAATCATATAACTCCCCCTCCCCTCTCTTAAATGGCTTTCCCCCTAACTTTAGAAATAGCAATCTGTCAACCAATCAATAAACATGTATTAAGCATGTGCCAAGCACTCCATTAAGTCCTGGGTATACAGAAGGAGACAAATTATATTCTCTGCCCTCAAGGAGTTTAAAATATAATGATAAAACAATATGCAAACAAATATATGCAAAGAAAGGTTTATGTAAGATAAATAGGAAATAATTAATAGAAGGCACCAGACTAAAAGGGATTTGCTAAAGCCTTTTTGTAAAATATGAGTTTTTAGCTGGGAGTTAGAGGTTGCTAGGGAATTTAGTAAATGGTATTGAGGAGGGAGAGTATTCCAGGGAAAGGGCATAACCAGAGAAAATACCCAAAGCTAGAGATGTTTGTGTTTTCTTTGTAGAAGGTGCAGGAGTTACTGCATCCAAAGGTATGTGCAAGGGAGAAAAGTGTAAAAAGACTAGAAAGATAGGAGGGGGCTAGGGTATAAAGGTCTTTGTATCCCAAATAGAGCATTTTCTATTTGATGCTGGAGGCAATAGGAGCCACTAGAGTTTATTCAGGGGATGGTGGTGGTGGTGGTGGTAATGGCAAGATTGAACCTGTGCTTTAGGCAATTCATTTTGGTGACTAAATTGAGAATGAGTAGAGAGAGAAGTGAGGCAGGCTGACTCAACAGCAGGCCATTATAATAGGCCAAGCAGGAGGTAATGAGGGTCCCGTTCAAATTATGGCAGGGTTAAAGAAAAAAGGGGGATATACAGGAGATTTGCAAAGGTGAAACCAACAAACCTTGGCGACAGTTTGGCTATGGGGTGGAGGGGATAAGAGATAGTGAGGAATAAAGGATGATGCCTATGCTGTAAGCCTGAGAGACTTAGGAGCATGGTGTTTTCCTCTATGGTAAAAGGTAAAGGAGAGGACTTAATAGGGGAAAAAAAATCACTTTACCGCTTTCTTCACTTATATGATATTTCTCCTAGCACAGTGTTAACCTGAAAGTTAATGAAACAATCAGTATAGGAAAAATAAGGACTTCAATTGTGGTAGAGGAGCTATAACTCAGAGTATCGTGAAGCAAAAATGCTAGGAATACTCAATTACATGGACTGAGGACAGGGTTTATATGTGGTAACAGAACAGAGGGAGCTATGAGACTGCCCTTAGGAAAAGTTAAGTTCCTCAAAGATGGAAACTACTTAATGTAAATGAAACTTTTTATATAATAACTTAATGTCCAGAAAGTAAGCTTGGGAATCTTTGGGAGAGAATAATTTATTTCGGGGAGATCCATAAATCAATCAAGAGTATAGAACTGCCAAAGCTCAGTTAGCCCCAGGCAATTCATTGACCTGGGAATGGAGAGTAGGTGGGGATCAATCAGTTCTCAGTAAATATGTGGTTATCAACAGCATTAAATTTCATTTCCATGCATACATAGAAACAAAGGATTTTTGTTTGTATTATACAGGTAAGCTTTCCACCTTGCTCGAAATCACAGGACAAATATTCACCTCTCTCACACACATTCACATACACAAGACAAATTGTGAGAAAAAAATTGTTAGGGGGATCATTTTCAGTCCTTTCTCTACTCCCCACCCCCACCCCAATCCTGTCCACTCCAGAAAGTATAGTTCTTCAGCAATCTTGTCTGGGACAAACCCCAGGGAATAAAAGAAAAGAAGATTGATTCTTTTGTTTAGCTAAGTGAAGAACCACACCTAGATATGGGAATTTGTCCTTTTGTATACTATTTCTTGAGTTCATTGTTAATTTAGAACACCTTTAAGTCATATCAATCAAGGGAACTGAATGATGCTATAACCAAATAGCTTAGATAAATGTATAATGACCCATCTCTATCTAAAGAGAATAAAACTGTTGGCCACACCAGGGTCAGTCTCTTTTGCACTCTCTTGCCCCTCTCTCTGGCCTCACTCTTGCGTGGTACATGTTCCGTCTCAGGCAGCTAGGTGGCGCAGTGGATAAAGCACCAGCCCTGGATTCAGGAGTACATGAGTTCAAATCTAGCCTCAGACACTTGACACGTACTAGCTGTGTGACCCTGGGAAAGTCACTTAACCCCCATTGCCCCACCAAAAAAAAACAAAACATGTTCCATCTCTTAGGATTATTTAGGTATGAAGGCCTGAGACTAAGAGAAGTTAGGGAAACATGCACTCAATTCTTTACTGATAACTAATATTCATTAATAATAAATGCTTACCATCAAAACTGGTATAATAGGCATTAATATATAAAAAGCAATTAATTTATAAAATACAGCATTAGCAAATAATTTTAGAAAACACAATATATACATGCATGAATGTGTATGTACACCTATGCATATGAATGTATAAATACATGCATATATACACATATGAATACATAGCATTTACATGGGGCCCAGAGTACCCCAGAAGTTCTCTGGGGCATATCAAGGAATCTTCTTGTTGAGAAACTAAACCAGAGGACAGATATGCCTAGAGAGATAAGTGGAACCAGATCAGACTGAGCTAGCTTCCAGACCTCCACCCTTCATTCTGATCTCCCTTACCCCTGGGGAGATAAGTTTGGGTGTGGCTGTGGCCTTTGTGTTCTGAAGAGAGATCCATAGCTACCCCTCACCCAATTCCTCTAGTCAGTACTAGTGGGGGATGGTCCTCCACTCCTCGCCCAATTCCTCTAGCCACCACCAGTGCTGGATGGTCCTCCCTCACTAAAGGAACTTTCCACAGTCAAATGGTCATGCCCTCCCTCGCATCAGTCCTCTATAAAAGTACCTGCCAGTCTCCTGCTCAAGGAGATTTGTACTTCAGAGCTACATGCTTTGTTCCCTACCTATCTCCCCATGAGAAGACCAAGGATTTCTTTCATGGTTTTCCCTACCCCCCGCGTCCCTTCCCTTGCCCCTAAATAAAATACTATCTTATTCTAACTGCTTTTGTGTGCAAGAGGGTGTAATTCTTTAAAGAGGAATTCCTAAGAACCCCAACCCCTAACCCAATGCCATACCCCATTTTCCCCCATAACACTATATAGGTAATTTTAAAAATCAATTTCATTCCATACCATAGTAAATTTTGTGTAGAGGGTGCACTACATCCAATATCTACCAATGTTCTCCTCCAAACTATTTAAAAATAACACTTCAAATTGAATTTTGGAGGGGCAAAGCCAATAAAAGAACAAGGTGAGACTTTTTACCCCAAGATACATTAAGAGGTTAAAAGGAGAGGACTGTGACCCTAACATGGGGACTATCTCAGAACCCATGTAATGACAGTACCAGAGGTATTAAAGGTAGCATGAGAAACAATAGTTTTGGGAGCTCTCAAGCCAGAGATGATAAAGGAATTGTGCAACTAATCAGAAAAAGATTGCACGGTCTCCCTGTGCTAGCACTGGGTACTATTTGGTAACTTTATTGCCTATACACACTTCTGGGTCACAGTTCCAGGCTGAAAAGGAGTGCTTACAGTCTCAAAAGTTTAGGAGTCCTGAGGAGCAACAGCACTTGCAGCTGCAGAGGATCAGGGGCCTTTCCTGGGTAAGGATGAAAGCCCAGGCAAGGAGAGCAGTGACCAAGCCTCTCCCCAGTTCACATGAACCTAAAAGCAATGAAAACTTCCAAAATCCCAGAACTATCTCTGAAAATAGCATTGTGAAAAAGCCTGAACCTTTTGACAGTGCTTCAACCCTCTCTCTGCCCCCGTGGAAACAGAGCTGGACTTTAACCTATAATTCAAAGTCATGAAATAGGCTGGGAAAATGAGTAAATAACAACAACAATAAAAAAAAAAACCTAAACCATAAAAAGTGACTTTGGTGATATGGAAGACCAAAACACAAACTCAGAAGATAATGTCTTAAAAATATCTACAAGAAAAGCCTCAAAGAAAAAAGAAATATGAATTGGACACAAGCCCAAAAAGAATTCCTGAAAGAATTCCTAGCTCCCCAATGCATAACAACTGGATACAGAAGGCAGAAGAGTAAATAACTAAATAAGTAAGCCTGGTAAGCCCCCAACCCTCACCCCTTAGGAGAAGGGGTAGGAAACTGAAAGAGTAATGGTAGAATGATAGAGGGTAGCCCCATGCCAGTTGCTCAGCATGCTGCTTTGTTCCTCTGCACCTTGAGCTTGTTCCCAGAAGAGATCTGTTTTGCTGTGGCCCAGCTGGTGCTAGAGGGCAAGAAGATCACAGTGTAGATATCCTGACAATCACCTTTCTCTAAATATGGTGAGCCTCAGGCAAGGCTGTGGACAGGATGGAGCAGCACAAGGGAGTCCATGGACTCCCCTGATCTAAAGTGCCTAAGCCCCAAGCTGTGTCTTTGGAATTTGCCTTTGGACATTACTAATCCCACAATCACTGTAACCCTTTCTTGGCCTTAGGGGCCATGGGGACTTGTGAAGGGTGGCCACTAACACAGCTTTTAGGAGAAGGAGAAAAAGGGAGGATGGGGTACTCTACTTAGAATCAACATATAAATTAATTCCTTAAGGCCTTATAAAAGGAAATTTACCTGGGCCTATCCTGTCTAGATTGTTACTGTGGGTATAGATTAGCAGTTGGCACATACAAAGCTTTTCTTCCCCTCCTCTTTCTGAGCACTTGCATTATGGAGACATAGTAAAAGTAAGAGAAAATAAAATAGAAAAAAAAAAAAACCTTTTATTTCTGCATGCAATTGCAATTCTCAGGAGCCATTATACCCTTGTGACTTAATGAACATCTTAAAACAAAGCTTAACCTGATTTACCAGGAAAACAAAACTGGCAAATTAAAGGTAGATATAATATATCACCTTTTTTCCTTGTTATATTTTCTTGCATCAACTTTCCTGTCCTTACTGGGTTATTTCAACAAACTAAAAAGCTTAAAGCAGCATTTAGGACAAGAAACTGTACAATAAGCTGCTTCAATATTGGTTAATAGATGGAAAATTTCATTTTATAACAACAAAGCAAGAAAACAAAATTGTATCCTGTCATTATTGTAATGTCCTACCACAATAGGTATGTTGTTACTTTTATAATCTTTAAATTGAAGGGTGTTTTCTTTTCTGTTTTTTTTTTTTTTTGGTTTTGGTTTGTTTTGTTCGTTAACTGGAATCAACATATGTAAGTAATGTTAACTTATTGGAATTTTGTTTGTTTGACTTGAGCAGAGTTTGTAATCCACACACAGGTGAATAGAATAACAAAGCATTGGAAAGGTAGGGCAACAGTCAATTTTTAAAAAATGATCTTGAAGGACAAGAGACTTGATTTTGTTGATATGAAGGCTTCATAAGGATGAATAATTAAGAACATGGAAATAAAAATTTCAGATTTGAGTCATTAATATTCATTTAATTTGATGTTATTTCCTAATGTTAAGATACTAATCAATTGTTTTGTTGATGCATTGTTGTTGTTCTTTACTAAATAGTGAAAGATATGCTTATCTTTCTGATAATTGAAAGAACTAAATATTATCTGGATGTACTTTAGCACAGCTCTTTGGTGTGTCCATATAACTTTGCTATTAAGTAGCCTATAATGTAGCAGAGTAATCCATCCAGTTGATGTGAAATATTGCTCATATATAATACTTATTTTCCAATTTGTCGGACAAACAACTTCTTCACTAAATCATCTATGTTCACAGTATCATTAGTTTTGAGGCAGAATGAAAGGTAAATACCATTTAGTCCAAACCCTTGTTTTACAGAGGTGAAATTCACTAAGATCAAAATAAGAGTATATAGGGGCCAAATTTAATATGGGGAGAGTTAATTGGGTGGCTTGCCATAATATTGGGGTTCAGAAAAAAATGAGGCTCCTCTATGTCCAAAATTTCCTTTCTTCCAAACTGCATTTTTAGTTATTTCTCACAGGCTAATAAGAAAGGAGATTAACAGCCTCTTTTTCACAAACAAATCAGGTTTTATTAATGGGAATAAAATATATAACAAAGGTGAAGTTAATAAAGCCAGGGACAAGGAAATAGGGGAAGAGAAAAATGGATAAGCTCCCTGACTCTAGCAAAGATTGACTCAATCCCCAAACTTGTTTCCAGTTCAGCTAATTCGAAGAGCTGGCCTTGTTTCTATTAACTTACCACCTGGGGTCTGTAGTTCCTATGGGAGTCAGCTGTGCAGCCCCTCTCCAGTCCACACTTAGAAGCTCCCCAACAGGAAAAAGAGAGCTCCCAGCTTTAGTGTTCTCTTTTCTAACTTTTCTCTCCCTCCCCCAAAAGGGAGGTCCTTCAAGTTGCATGTCTGAGAGTGGTTCCCCTTCTGATGTCAGCAATATATGTCACTCAGGGCAGACCAGGTGTGACCTATATCTAATCATCTCAAGTAGGTACTTAGTCGGTTTCTCAAACAATACTAAATCAATCAGGTGGGAACCCTGGGCATCTGCCAAATTCCATTATTTTATCACAACTAGGAAAAAAAATGGATTCAAACTCATTCTTTAATTATAAAAGTAGGGTTTCTTTGATGCTTTCACATTCATGCCTAAATTAATACTTAAAACATTCAGTAGTTTTGGGGATTTTTTTGTGTTTGTTTTAAATGCCTATATGATTCATACTTTTAAGGTCTACAATAAAACATTTTTTTTTTTCAGTATCAGCTTCATTTGTCTTAGTGAGATTTTTTCCTTAGATTTTTTTTTTCAAATCATCTTATAATTTAAAGTTACTGACACTTTAGGTAAAGCACTATTTTTCCAGATAATTTAAATGACAAAATGTAGAGATTCTTGGACACCCTTATGGTTTTAAGAAACTAAATATGAAATTTTAAAAAATTTAATAATTTTAAGCTCTTTAAAACAACTATCAAATGTCATATAGTTAGTATTATTTATGTCCCAGAAGTTGGTATAGCTGTGTTATTTTTTTCTCTCTCTTGAATAAATATTGTAGTGTCATGTTTTTCTCAGAGATCCCCAAATAGCTTAACAACTTTTAACTTGGGCTAGTTTTCATAATGGCTACAAACTATCCAGACCTCTTACGGATAAAGCCAACAAAGTGTTATCCTTAGTAGCGCGGCTACACAGCGATTTCTATACATGTCAGAATTATTCATACTGTCTAGTGGAACTGATTAATAGTGCTCTAGGCTCAGCTCCCATACAGGACAATTTAGAATTGTAGATCTAAATCTGGAAGGGACCTTAAAGAAACTCTATTTATACAAGTTGTCCTTATAACACAATGTGTTTTTTTTTCTTTTAAACCCTCATGCAGAAAAGTTTGTAAGACTAGAATACTGAAAATGGGGCAACTTGGTGACATAATGAATAGAGCTTTCATTTTGGAATTTGGAAGACATGAGTTCAAATCTAGCCTTGGCTCTTACTCATTGTGTGAACCTGAGCCTCTGTTTGCCTCAGTTTCCTCATTTGTAAAATGCAGACAATAATAGCACCTATATCACAGGTTTGTTGTAAGGATGAAATGAGCTAATAAGCAGAAAGCACTTAGTAAAATTCCTGACATACAAAAGACACCATAAAAAAGTTTGTTACTGTTATTAATTTTTACTGTTATATCAAAATTTTCTTGTAGCTGATATCTTCCCTCATGATATATTCTTTAAATCTGTCATGAAAGAAAAATAAACGGAGAGATTTTTTACAATTCTGTTTAACTTGAAAAAGTGACAAGTTTGGAATTAATTTCTGTGGCATTTCTACTTTTGTGGTTTAGGCTAGTATATTCATGAAGCCTTGAAAAGTCAACTACAAGGGAGTCGCTAAGTGGCACAGTGGAAAAATCACCAGCCCTGGATTCAGGAGAACCTGAGTTCAAATCTGGTCTCAGACACTGGACACTTACTAGCTGTGTGACCATGAGCAAGTCACTTAACCCTCATTGCCCTGCCCCCCCCAAAAAAAAGTCAACTACAAGAAGGCATTATAATATTTTGCAGTCTAAATAGTATATTATGCATACTCAGGAAATTTGTTCATTTCACTATACACACATGTGTACACAAACACATATATATACACACATATACATATCTATTTCTATCTCATTTATATACCACATATATCATATGTGTATATACATTGCAGTAAAAAAATATGAAAGTTTTTTTAACAGTCGGTTAGGATAATTGAAAGACGCCAGTTTTTCTTTAAGGACCACCCTTTCTGGGAGGAGACCAATGGCATGAGCTACACACGCCAGTGCGCCTGCTGCGCATGTCAGACTGCCTGCTATGCACTCGACTTCCGGGGTGCGAGCTGAAAAGGCAAGGAGAGAACGGAAGTGGGGCTTTTTTCTGCTCTGCTGGTCTCCTGACTGCGCTGCACAGACAGACTCGGACTGGAGTTTGACTTGGCCCGGCTCTCGGTTAACAGCACGCGCTTGACTCGGTCTCTCTCCCCAAAAGTGGCCTTCGGTTTTGGTGAGTTTTATACAGAATATAGACTAAGCCTAGATTTAAGACAATTTGTATTGTATTTCTATTTTCCTATCCTTCTAATCAACATCACCTTGTGACTATCATACAATAAAGGCTCTATCTAGAAAACCAGAAGCTTCTTCCATTTACTAGTCTGGGAGATAAATTAAGGGAAAAGTTAAGTAGGGGAGATTTATGATCTAATATCCAATTTTAATCTCACACATGTGATTATACATGTATATATAGGTATGTATATATTGTGAGTATATGTGTTTGCATATAACATCACTTATATGTAATGTCATATTATATGTAAGTAATGTAAATTGTGAGAGGAGGATGCTTTTTCTCCTAAGATAATAAAGATTTTCAGTTTTCAACCAAAAATTCCCAGAACAACAATAACAATAAAAGATTTTAAAAATAAAAAAGAGTGGTATGTTAAAAATTTATGAAGTAAAAATGACCAATGTAAAGAAATTATGAAAAGCCAATGTGGATGAAATACCAGTGGTGGTACCAGATGGTGCTGCTATAGAGGTAGCAGCAGCTTCAGGAATTCTCAAGCCAGAGATGGTCAGTGGACCTGACAACTGCTCCGAAAGATTACAGGGAACCACTTGGCTAAAACTAGATGTAGGACCAGATGATTTGGGCAAAGGTGCTGTTTATACTCATTTTGGGGGTCATACTTTAAGGAAAGAAAGGAGTACTTTTAGTCAAGACGGAGTGGGAGTCTTGAGAGGCAAAACTGACATCTTTATTGTTTATGCCCATTTTTAGGTTATAGTTCAAGAGTGGAGAGGAACACTTTCAAGTTACAGGAGTTCTGAAGCCTTGATGGGCAGTATCACTTTTGATAACAAGGGATAAGGGATCTGAGTAAGAATATCACTTCTAGTCCCAAAGGTGCAGGAGCCCTGAGGAATAGTGTTGATTGCAATTCTAAGGGATCAGGGTCCTCTTCTGTTTAAGTGCCAGAGTTTAAACCAGGAGAGCAGTAACCAAACTTCTCCTTAGATACCACCATCTTGGAAGTACTGAAAACTTCTAAATCCCCATAGCTTAACTCTGAGAACATCAGTGCAAAAAGCCTAAAGTGTGAGAAAATAATCACTCCCCAACACACCACAAATATCCCAAGCCTACCAAGAAAAACTGCCCCAATATTCTAGAACAAAAGGGTAAAAAATAAATTGAAAGAACCCAGAAATCATCAGCTGAAAGAGATTCAAAAATGAAAATTCTATGGAGCCAAATTCCAGAGCTCCCAAGTCAATCAGAAAATATGTGAAGAAGAAAGAACCATTTAAATATCATGGACTCACAGCCAAAATCATTCAAGATTCAGCATCTACCACCTTAAAGGAGTGGAAGGATTGGAATATAACATTCTGGAAGGCAAAAGAAGTAGAATACCAAAATAACTGTATATTAGAAGAATAAAATGAACAAACTATAAATGAGCTACCTAGGGAAAAAACAATCCCCTGGAACAGATGGATTTAAAAATCAATTCTACTAAACATGCAAGGAAGAATTAATTTCAATATTATATTTTATATATCTCTATTGCTATTTCTACATCTACATTTATCTCTTTCTCTATATATCTATATCTATATTTAATATAGAAATATGGAGTCCCACCAAATTGTTTTCTTGACACAAATATGTTTTAATACCTACACCAGGGAGCATAAAAACAAAGAAAGAAAACTACGACCTAATTTTCCTAATGGATATATTTTTTTAAAAATATAGTTTTAATTGTATTTTGATCAATGTGGCTAATATGGAAATATATATTATATGACCTCACATGGGTAATTGATATCATGTAGTTTGCATTTCAAATGCATTAAGGAGAGATATGATGGAGAAAGAAATTTCACAACTCAAATTTTTTTAAAAGTATGTTAAAAATACATAAAGCAAAAATTATAGGGAAAAAAGCAGTGTGATACAATTATAAATAACCAATTATATAAACACATGTGAAGATAATTATTAGGATGTTTAGATTGACTAAGGCAGCTGGCCTAAGTAGCAGTATACTTGGATGCATATGACATGAGATTCACTGCAGGCTCTGTCCTTTATCAACTATGTTGCCTTGGTAATGTAACATCACTTCTTTGCCCTTATTGTATTTAAAATAAATGGTTCATCTAACCTCAGAAGCTTTCTAAACTTCTTTCTTGCTTTTTATTCTACAATGTTCTTTCATGAAGGACATGATGCTTGACTATGTTTTTCTTTCTTTCTTTCTCTCTCTCTCTCTTTCTTTCTTTCTTTCTTTCTTTCTTTCTTTCTTTCTTTCTTAAATTGTGGTCCATGGGCAAAGAGACAGAAAAGCAACAAAAGTAGGGGATGGTACAAGCAGGAACTTCAGAAAGGAACTAAGTCGAGAGAAGGGAATTTTCAAGTCAAAGAGCAAGAATCAGACAAATGGAAAATAAGGGTATTTCAGTATAGGAGAGCTAATTGAAAGAGTCTTGAAATTTACATATTTTATTTGGATATTGAAGAATTTGAATAATGTATAAACACATGTGGTCTATTTGTTCCTTGTTTATTAAAGAAAAATAACATTTCAAAATACTGCACTATTTGGCAAACTAAAAAAGTAACATAACTTTTAAAGATATCAAATATCTATCTCTAAACTTTTGAAAGATAATTAAAACTATTTGTTAGCAGTTCTAGAAATTTACTAAATTCATTCATTGATTGCCTGCCTCATCAAATATAGGTTGAATGTCTGCCACATGCAATGTTTGGCATAGGAAATATGGTGCATATAAATGTAAACAAGTCCTGCTGCCTATTTTTTTTTTTGAGAGAACAATATAGTGGATAAAAATCACATATGCTTCTAGAGGTTTTATTGGAAAAGATAAACATGTTCTTCAGATTAATTTGACTACTAAAAAGTAAAAAAGGTAGTGTTAGGAGAATATAAACAAAAATACTGAATCTATCCATCATGTAATGGAGTGAAGACAAACATTCTAGCACATAACGGGACATATGCACAGTAAATCAAAACTTTGTTTTTGCCATCTGTGTTGGTTAAAATATAAGCCTGCTAACTTTTTGAACAATGGCTATATATTTAGAAATATGACTTCACTGGTAAGTTTCTATTGCTTAAAGAAATAAACTTTTGCATTTCAAGTTTGAAAATACACTTCTTATTACTTTAGCTTTATAGAAATAGCCCAATATATTGATGGCTTTTATTTCCCATTGGTACAGTTTAAATAGCTTTCATATATATCTTGCTTATATTCAAAGCAATACATTAGAAATATATGCAATGCATTTGCATAATTTTCTTGAGTTTCAAATGTTAGGAATTTGTTACTATAGTGGTAAATAGAACTGACTGAAAATATTTAGCTACAAAACACCAGGAGAAATAATATCTGTTAAAGCAAAATTAAAAACCATCATTTTCAATTTGAAAAAGAAAAATAATAACACAACAAATACATTAATATAGCTAATGCATTACTTATAAAATTCTTATTATGTATATGTAATATATTTGTATCTAAAAGTCATTTGTTCAAAGTAATGTATGATCAAATAATATTTCCATAACACTGTATTCTTCTAATGCACATACTAAAATACAGAATAGACATTAAGTTTCAACATGCAGCTTCACCAAAAGCAACCCAACACTTTGGAGTGGACATGAAGGTGCAGTTGGATCAAAAGCACATCAGATCTAGCCTGAAAGGGCCCCTCAAAGAGATGGAACAACCAAGCAAGTAAAAATAAAGATGAGAAAGAAAGGACAAAAAACAAAAAAAAATCAGTTTAAAGTCAACAAAATTAGACTCATTCCTCACTGATTGCTAATAAATAGGCAAAAAATGATGTTGTTTGAAGATATCTAACAATCATTTCTCTCTCAACAATCTCTTTTTGTGGTCTTATCAGCTCCCATGATTTTATTGATTATCTCTATGCACGTAATTTGTTAATCATAGGCTTCTTTTCTTTCTGAAACTATTTTTGCATAAACAACTCTCTGTTGAAAATCTCTATTTGGATATGTTAAACTTGATACATCTCAAACTAACATCATTATGTTCCCCTTACAAATGATTCTCCTTCTTAAAAATCCTAAAAAGTTTCTCAATTTCTATTAATGTCGCTACTATCTCCTCTAATCTCACAGAAGAAACAAACTATGTTTTTGGTCATTTTTTTCTGACAATGGCACTTCAAGTTATCTTTCTAGAATGATTTCATATTACTCTAGACAATCTGGCCTATTGAATCTGACCAGTATATGAAATTTCATTCCCTCCTTCTCTGTCTTTGACTTCATACTTACTTGTAATGTGTTCCTTTAGCACCTCTGTCCCTTTGAAATACGAATTACCTTCAAACCTGAGTTAAAGTACCATATTTTGTACTGTCTCAGCCAATCCTGTTTATTGTTAATCCTCCACCACAATTAATTTTTATTTACTCTGAACATAGAAACAAATCTGCTTGGGATGAGTGCACAAACATTAAAAATGAAGAACATAGGAAATTATCACTGGCTACTAGTATAGGTAAAAGGATTTACCACCAGGAATCTAAGTGGGTTTAGTCCTCTCCTTCTAGAAATAACTTGGACCAATGACTGAAATTGTGCAAAGCGAATTTTCCAAATGTTAGAAGTTTGTGAAAACTTGGAGGTCCAGGCCCCAGGAAAACTCCATCAAAGAGTGTTTTTAAAAGTGAATAATGAGGGAACCAACTAAAATCAAATCAAAATCAAATCAAATATCTCGGAAGGAAATAAACACAGTTAAAAATGGAACACAAGGTGATTAGTAAAAAATGAAAAATATTTAAGTAGAAAGGAAAACAGTTACCAAGGCATCTAAATAATGTAAAGTTGTAAAAATAATATTAAAAGACAAAGTAAATTGAACCAATACCTGACCAAAAAAGAGTAATCTATGGATAACCAAGAGATAATGGAACTCAAGCAAGAGGTTCCCTAAATGTTCAAAAGAGAAATTAAAATATCAAAAGTAGAAATTAGAGGCAGCTAGATGGCACAGTAGATAAAGCACCGGCTCTGTATTCAGGAGTACATGAGTTCAAATCTGGCCTCAGACACTTACTAGCTGTGTGATCCTGGGCAAGTCACTTAACCCCCAATGCCCTGAAAAAAAAAAAAAGGAGAAATTAAAAGTGAAATTTCGGGGGCAACTAGGTGGCGCAGAGGATAGAGCACCGACCCTGGAGTCAGGAGTACCTGAGTTCAAATCCGGCCTCAGACACTTAACACTTACTAGCTGTGTGATCCTGGGCAAGTCACTTAATCCCAATTGCCTCACTAAAAAAAAAAAAAAGAATAAAAAAAAAAAGTGAAATTTCAGGGTTTTATGGCCTGCCATGGAAATTGATTAGCAGAAGAGAAAAAACAAAATAATGGCAAGTCTTTCTAAATGAGGAATGAAGGATCAAAAACTGATTGGGAACACAAAAATTAAAAAAAAATGTAATTATCATCTCAAATAAAATAATAATAACTAGTACTTATATAGTACAATAAGGTTTGCAAAGCACTTTATAGTATTATAGATTTTTATCCTGAAAATGACACTAGAAATTAGATGATATTATTCTCTGATTTTTACAGATGGTAAACTGAGATAGGCAGAGGTTATTTAACTTTCTCAGAGTCACACAACTAAGAAATGTTTAAGTATGTGCTTGAAGTCATTTCCTCCTTACTCCAGATCCAACATTCTATTTACTGAGCCATCTAAAACCAAAATACATTGATTTTAAGGACAGAATATATATGAACAAATTAAAAATCTGAGAAGTCACAGAAGAAATTTTATCTTTTTTTTTTCTAAATGATCACCACAATTTAAGAAATAATGCAAGGAAAATCTTCAAAAATTGCGAATATAAGGGGAAAAAAGAGAATAGAAAAAAAAATTCACCCCTCTCTTTCTCCATATCTATCTATCTATCTATCTATCTATCTATCTATCTATCTATCTATCTATCTATCTATCTATCTATCTATCTATCTATGTGTATGTATACATGTATAAATAAATACATAATCACAGGCACATGTGTATATATGTATAATCACATATATACATACATGTATATATAGCATATATTATAAGTATATGAATGTGTATAGACATAAACATACATGTAAGTATATATAAGTGTATGTGGGTATATACATACACATATACACACTTTTACTAATCAGTTCTTTCTTTGAATGCAGACAGCATCTTCCTTAATAAGTATTTTTTGGTTATTTGGGGTATTTATATTAGTCAAAAATCACTCAATGTTTGGTTTTTTGTTTGTTTGTTTGGTTTTTGTTTGGTGAGGCAATTGGGTTAAGTAACTTGCCCAGGGTCATGCAGCTAATAACTGTCTAGTGTCTGAGGCCAGATTTTTGAACTCAGGTCCTCCTGACTCCAGGGCCATTGCTCTAAATACTGTGCCACCTAGCAGCCCTTCAAAGTTATTTTTAATACATTATTTCTGTTACTGTATACAATGTTCTCCTTGTTCTGCTTATTTCACTCATCATTATTTCATAAAAGTTTATCCATTTAAAAAATCAATGAGCTCATCATTTCTTGTATCATCATAATCATATACCACAACTTCTTCAGTCATTCCTAATTGATGGGCATCCCTACAATTTACAGTTCTTTGCCACCACAAAGAGAGCTTTTATAAACCTTTAAGAACATATAGGTTCTTTCTTTTTTCCCTAGTCATCTTCAGAAATAGATCTATTAGTGGTATTCCTGGGTTAAAGCTATAAGTAGTTTAATAACTCTTTGGGTATAATTCCAGAATGTTTTCCAAATTAGTTGGATCAGTTCATAGTTCCACCAATAGTGAATGTGTCACAATTTTTCCATATCCCATCCAACATTTGTTGTTTTCTACTTCAATCATTTTAGCCAATATGATAAGTATAAAATGATATCTCAAAATTGTTTTAATATGTGTTCTCCAAACAATTATGGTTTAGATATTTTATATGACTATGATTTTTTTTATTTTTTTAATCTAAAACTGCCCATTAATATCCTTTGAGAATTTTTTCCCCTATGGGGTAATGGCATGTATTCTTATAAATTTGGAAAAGTTCTTTATACATTTGAAATATGAGACCTTTATGTGATGAACTATCTCTACAAATTCTTCCTAATTTTCTGTTTTCCTTCTGATATTTGCTACATTTAAAAATATATGTATATAAAATAAAAAATATATATCCAAAATTTTTTTTAAATTAATGTAATCATAGTTATCCATTTTACACCCTACTCTATTGCTTATTCACAAACTGTTCACTTATCCATAAGTCTGATAAGTGATATGTTCCATGTTCTTCAGATTTTCTTTTAATACATCCCTTTATATCTAGGTCATGTATCCATTTTGATCTTATCTGGGTAAGTGGAGTAAGAAGATATTGGTCTATGCTCTATTTCTACCATATTGCTTTCTAATTTTCCCATTAATTTTTGCCAATTAATGAGTTCTTATCCCCCAAAACATAAATCTTTACACATCTCTATTGTATACCATAGATCTTCCTTTCTATTTTTTAGCCAGTATCACATAAGTTTGAAAATTATTGCCTTATAATTTAAGGTCTGGTATTGTTAAACTTCCTTTTTTATTAGTTCCTTTGATATTCTTGACTTTTTGTTCTTCTAAATTAATTTTATTATTTTTTTAATTAAATAAAGTTATTTTTGGTAATTTAATTGGAAATGCATTGAATATATAAATTAGTTTAAGTAAAATTGGTGTTTTTATTATATTGGACGAACAATTAATATTTCTCCAATTATTTAAATCTAATCTTAATTTTTCAAGAATATTTTAATCATTTTGTTTCTATAGTTCCTAGTATACTTCCATGTACTTTATATTGTCTGTACTTATTTAAATTTAGGATATAAAACTAAATTCACATAATTTGGGATGCCTATATATAACAAACAAGGCCATGCAAAAAAGGATAGTAAAGTATACACCATTTAAATAAGTACAGATAATATAAAGTACATGGGAGTACACTAGGAACTATAGAAACAAACCAAACAACAGAAATAGGGGAAAGAAGATCTTTATTTAGTGTCATGTGAAACTCCCAATGAAGAACACTAATTTTAGTAATGGGAAATATTTTTTTAATGGGAGAAGAAGAAATTAGAGTGGGCAATATCTGCAAGGATTTGGTCCATTGCCTTTATGAAACTGTTATTCTTCCATGGAAAGCATACTGTCTCAGGAAAGGGGGAATTTAGCTCCTTGATGCAACAGGCAACCAGAACAAATCTGGAGATGAAAAACAAACTGTCACAACCTACTATGCATTATTCTATGCTAAGAAATCTAATTTTACAAAAGAAATAAAGTATTGCCTTTAAAATTATAATGTAATAGTGTGTGTATACACACATACATATACATACACATTCATATATGTATACATATGTGTATGTATATATATATATATATACAAATATGTATACATACATACACACATACACACAAAAGATCTAATAGAGTTCTTAAATAATCCAATCTCAGAAAAAAAGAAATGGAATGTTGTATAAAACAATTATGCAGGGGGAGGGACAAATACTGGTCCTAATGGATTTACAGAAGAATTCTATCAAACAGAACAGATAATACCATTATTGCACATTTTTCACCCAAAATGAGGAACAAATAACTAACAGAATCATTTTATCTAGCAAACATATTTCAATTTCTCAAACCAGGAAAGGATAAAACAAAGAATATGAAAGTATAGGCCAACATCATAAATTCACATTGATTCAAATTTTTAAAAATAAAATCACATAATATAGACTCAGCCATTCATCAAAAAATCATTTATGACCAAGTTGAATTTATGCTATGGATGCAACATTAGGAAGACAATCACCATAATTAAGCATGTAAAAAAAACACATTTCAAAATGTTTAAAAAATATTTGACAGCATATTATACTTATTTATGATTTTAAAAACCTAGAAAGAATAGACATATATAAAGTTTAATACAATTAAAATAACTTTTCAAACAGAATTCAAGTTTCATATGCAATGGGAATGCAATAGAAGCTTTCAAAATTAATGCAACAAAAATTGTTCTTACATTCTATAATATAATGTGAGTGGTCTTAGAAATAAGAATAAGACATGAAAAATAAATTTAAGTTGTAAAGATCACCACGGGGGAGGGGAGACAAACTATTGTGAGAAAATTATTAATAATAGGGGTTTGGGGACTCCCAGAGGCCCTGGCTGAGAGAGCCTGGCCTGACCTTTGTTAAGGCCAGCCTAGAGTCAAGAAGTTATCTCACTCAAAACCACACCTACCTGAAGGCTTTTTCCCCTCAGAGGGTTCCATGCTCTGACATCAGCCAGACCACCCTCAAATCCAGTAAATCAATAGATTTGAATGATACTAACCGATTAGCTTTGAGCATTGTATAAGGATGGGCTCTCCTCCTGCCCTCAGGAATCTTACACAGACACTCTCTCTCTTGGTCTGGGAATCCAGAAGAGGAACCACACAGCCCAGTTTTCTCTCCCTTCTATTTCCTAGCTAGGCTTTTTTATCTTTCAGAGCCATGTGTGCTCTCTTTTCTAATATTTAATATGCTTTAATAAATTCTTAATGCCCCCAAACTGGTGCAGTAGCCTCTAATTTCTACACACACATATAATAACATAATATACAATATATTTATATATTGCATATATTATATTTATATATGTTATATGAAAGTCAAATAAGGAGGAAAAAAACTATATCACATTTCTAAGATAAAATTGGCTATATATGATAGATTATCAACTAACAGATATAAAGATAAAAGATTTCCCCAGTAGAGAGTCTAAGGATATAAACAATTATTGAAAGAAGAATTACAAGCAATTAACAACCACATGAAAGAATCTTCCAGGTCCATACCAATAAGAAAAATGCAAATGAAAACAAACCCGAAGTTTCATCTCATACCTAGAGCAGTGCAATTATACCAAAAGATGGGGATAATCAATTTCAGAGTAGTATAAAGATAGACATTGTTATTAAGTAGTGTCCTACTCCTTGTGACTCATTTTTTTTTTTAAGATTCTGGAGTGGTTTGGCATTTCCTTCTCCAAAGGGTTAAGGTAAACAGGGTCACACAGCTAATGTTTGAACTCAGGTCTTCCTGATTCCAGCCCCAAAACTCTAGTCACTGAGTCATCTAGCTGTCTCTAAAAGATAGGCATACTGATAAATAATTGATGGAACCCTGAATAAGTATAACCATTTTGCAAAGCAATTTTGAATTATGCAAAGAGTAACTAAAGTACTCGTACCCTTCAAACTATAGGTTTCACAACTCAGTTTTGTAACACAATATCCCAGAAGGAAATCATTGATGAAAACAAATTCCCCATATATAGAGAGAAACATGTGTGTATACAGATATTTATGCATATATGTATCATATATGCATGTATATACATATATATGTGTGTATATCTGTGTGCATCACAACTTTTTTGTCACAGCAAAGGCCTAGAAACAAAGTAGATGACCAATATTTGGGTAATTGCTAAAAAGTTGTGGTACATAAATATGTTAGTACATTGATGTGTGTGGGGGGAAATGGAAAATATGATACATACAGAAAATAATAGAAAGATTTAAATGAATTGATTTAGGGTGAAGCAAGTATGGCCAATATACACACACACACAGACAGAGAGAGAGAAAGAGAGAAAGAGGAGAGATACATACATATATACATGTATTCATACATACTTACACAAACCCAATGCTTGCAACAATACAAATAGAAAAAACACAAACATAAAATAGTCCAAAGTGAATATTTTAAATTGGTAATGAAAATGTATGGCTCCAAAGAGAACAGATAAGAATATCCACATGCACACTCCTTTGCAGAGGTGAGGGTATAGCAAATGGTGTCAGCAATAGAATAGAAGTTTAGTGTGTGTGGGGGGGAGAAAAACAATAGAAATTTCCACCTTAAGTATGAATACTAAATTTTCTTTTCTTCTTAGTCACTTAAGGTGGATATTCTATCTTTTGAGATCTTCACCATTCCCCCTTGCCAAGTTGCTTCTGCACTCCTCAGCTTTTCTTTTGCTCATTGTCTTCCCCCATTGGATTATAACACCACTGGGCTAGAAACTGTCTTTCTTTTTCATACTTGTATCGCCAGCACTTAGCACAGTGCTTGGCACATAGTAGATACTTACTAAATGTTTATTAATTTATTGGTGGAGAGTGTAGTTTCTGTTGAGTGGGAAAGAGAGACAAAACATTAAAAGGACTGAGGGATGCGTGTGTGATAAGGAAGTTAACACATTTGCAGTCCACTTTTTCAAGATGTTTGTCAGTGAAAAGGAGGATAGAGATGGGGTTATATATTTCAATGGGACAGAAGGGTTGAGTGTTTTGTTTTAGATTTATAGAAGTATACTCCTTGATAGATACAAAGGGAATGAAAAAGACAGCTATAACATTCTTGAGAGATAGTCATTTGTAGAGCACTGTCTTAGAAGAAGAGGAAAGAGGTTACTTTTAGAAAAGAGAGGGGTCACTACTTTCTCTGAGAGTAATGAAATAATGAGAATAGCTAAAATATATCTATTTCTGAGATCTGTTAGTAGAAAGTAGTGGAGATTCAGGGAAATGGTATCAATCTTTTCAAAGAAGCATGAAGGGAAGCCATCTGCTCTATGCAGTGGATAAGGAAGGATTTGGGGACATAAGGCAAAAGGGAAAGATTCAGAATGGTCTTTGTGGAGAATGATCTATATAATCAATAAAAGTGGAATAAAGGAATTGATTTCTGAGTTAGTCATAAAGGCCTAGCTCACAGTATAAAGCAAAAATTTACAGTGAATGAAACAAGCCAGATTTCAAGATTTTCTTTAGCCTCAGGTATTTGCTCAGTTCAGTAATTCCTTCAAAATTTTAACTTATTTGAATCTCTTAGTGTATGTCAACATTTCTCAGACTTTCTCTCTGTAAGCCCTTCAACTATCAAGTTATGAATCACACTTTTCTCTCTGCACATGATGTCTTGGTAACCTCACAAAACTGAGTTGAAATGAGTCTCTATGCATATGACTTCTAGATCTATGTATCAAGATCAAGTCTCTATCCTGAGTTAGTCTCACTGCCTTCAGTCTCTCTTTTTTCCAATTCATCAACCACAAAGCTGCCAAATTGATACAAAAACTTCGCATTTGACTATGTCACTGTCCTGTTCAATGGTTCTCTATTGTTTCTGGATGAACTATTACAATATAATATTTGAAAGTTGTAGTCAGTTGTGAAGCTACATGTCTACACTGTTTTACATTACTCTAACATAATCTGTATTCCAGGTCAAAGAGTCTATTTGTTATTCCTTGTAAATGACATTGCAGGTCCCACCTCTTTACCTTTGTACAAGCAATCTCCCATGTTTAAAATGTCGTCCCTTCTTACTTCCTCCTTGTAGAATCCCCAGCATCTTTCAACACCCACTTTAAGGGCTACATACTAAGAGACTTTGACTGTTTTCTCAAGGCTTCTTGTCCTACCCTCAAATTATTTTGTATTTTGATCTTTTTATTTGGGGTATATACTTATGAATTCAATTCAATTCAACCAATAATTATGAAATGCCTATAAACACAAAACCTAAATCCTGTCTTTAAGAACCTTTATTATATTAGTGGAAGGAAGGGAGTAATCTGTAAACAGAAGAAGAAAATAAAAATATTAACAATTTAATAATAATAACAATAATAATATCCTAGCAGTAAGAGGGAACTCCTGCAGTTAATTGGTTAGGGATGTAAAGTGGTCATATCTGTACTTAAGAAAGTTACTTCAGCAGTAAGCATTCATATTCAAATAGAGTGGGAAGAAATGAGAGGAAAATAATTAAGAAATTACTGTAATAATTTAGGTAAAGTGATGAGAGCCTGAAAAAGTTTTAGATTTGTGATTGAAGAAAATACTTTTCAAGGTGAAGGATGTTAATGAGGGAGAAATGGAAATGTTTGACAAATGACTGGATATTTGGGGCAAGGGAGAAGAATAGCAGATAATGTAAATATAAAAACATGGATGTCAGAAAGATGGTGGTGTTTTCGAAAGAAATTTTTAAATGAACAATTGGGGTGACTTAAGTGGGAAAGATTGTGAGCTCAGTTTTTGACCTGTTGATTTTAATATGTTTCCTAGACATTCAGCTTGAAATGCAAAATAGGCAACATGTTTGGGGGGATTGAAGCTCAAGGTAAAGACTGGAGCTGAACATGTAAATCTATGAGTCATGTCAATAAAAATGTTAGTTAAATCCATGGGAACTGAGGAAATTTCCAAGAGAGCAAGTACAGAAGGACAAGGGAGGAGGGTTTAGAATAGAATACCCCCAATTTGAAGAATATCCACAATTAAACAGCATAATTTGAATGATAAGATAACAAAAAAGAAGGTATCAAACAGATTGGAAAACTAGGATTCAGTACTGTCAAAAAAACCCAGAGGGAATATATTACACATGAAGGATAGGAGCCTGAGAAAAAGCCATCAAATCTGATAACACACTGATAACTTTGGAGAGGGAAATTTCAATTATGTGATGATTTTAAAATCAAATTGCAAAATTTTATGAAGTGAGAGAACAGAAAGGAAATGATGAAAATATACGAAGAAATCTTCCCTTCCCAACTTTCCCCCCCAGTGAGAAGGCATGGTCTAATGAAAAATTATTTTAAAGTAAAGGTATTAGTTTTTGACTGTATCAGAGAAGGAACCAGTAGATATGGAGTGATTGAAGATTTGAGAGAGAAGACAGAAGGTAGAATCCTATGTACAAAGAACACCAAGTAAGCCAATTTTGTTTGAAAACTGAGTGTATCAGGGGGATAATGAGCAAAGCACCTTGAAAGAGATTTTGGAGCCAGATTGTAAAAGGTTTTAAATGCCTAATGGTAGATGAGGGAATAGAAAATCTTTTTCTAGTAGAGTGATGCCTTCATACTTGTACTTGTGGTCATTATCAAGCTGCAGGTTTACAGAAGATGAATAGCAGAGGGGAGAAACTAGAGGCAGGGTGACCAATTAGTAGTCTATTGCAGGAGTTCAGGAAAGAGATGATGAGGGCCTGAAATCAGGAATCCACTGTGTGACTATTAAGAAGGGGATTGATTTAAGATAAATTGTAAAGATAAAAAAGATAAAAACTGGAAACTTATTTGATTTGCATTTTAGCAGTAACCATTAGTATATTAACTGAAAGCTATAATATAAAGATTTCAGACAACTGTGAAAGGAAGAGATTTGTATTATAGGAAAGAAAACATTATGTTCTCATACCATTCCATATAAGAAAATTTGTACTCTACCTATCCATAAAGCCAACCATACAAACAGATATCACATAGAAATTGAATATGTATTTATTTAGGATCTAATGTGTAATGAACTTCAATTCAACTTTAAAACAAAATAAGTAACTTGCAAAGTTTTCTTAATCACAAGGTACTTTGATATATCACTTGAATGTTCACCTGCAGAAATCAAGACAGCCATCCCGGTCTACCTCTCCACACTTACACATATTTACTCTCCAATAGAGTTCACTTTTGGGGGGAAGGGTGGGACCTTGGTTTAAATGAATGAGTATGAGAAAATGTACTGTATCAATGTAGGTTAACACCTGCACTTTAATCTATAGTTTTATGAAATTATCTGAGTAACTAAGAGAAGAAATGACTTCTCCAGTATTGTCTAGTCAATATATCTAATAGGGAAGACTTAAATTTAGAATCCCCCAACTCAGAGATCAAATTTCTTTCCATTGAGTGACATTGTTTTATTCTTCTTTTGTGCCTATATAGGCATATTTATGAATGTGTGCATTTACAATCTGGTATATATGCATACACATTTGATATTCTTCTGAGAACATATGTGTATAGACATATATATGTATATTCAGTTTTACCCCCTAAAAATAAGTTGTTTACATGTAATATCAAATCTGTTCCATTTTTTAATTCATTATCCTGCAATGGGTTTCATATATGAATGCTCCAGAAATGAGAATATCTTAGTTGTATTTTATGAACATTTTTGTATGTAAACTTGTTTTTTTTTATTCCATTGGTTTCACTTTTTTTTTTTTGAGGACATCATGGTCATAATCTCATAATCTATTGACATGCTCTTTTTAGCATTTCACAAATGAATATATACTGTGAGTAGCCCATAAAAGCAAGTCCATCAGCTTCTACCTTTACTTTTTGTTGTTGTTGTTGTTGGGACAATGAGAGTTAAGTGACTTGCCCAAGGCCACACAGCTAATAAGTGTCAAGTGTCTGAGGCCGGATCTGAACTCAGGTCCTCCTGAATCCAGGGCCGGTGCTTTATCCACTGTGCCACCTAGCTGCCTCTACCTTTACTTGTAAAATAAGAATATGAGGACTATTGTTTGTTTTAAATTAAATTAATATCTTCTGTTTATATTTATTGAAAGATATCTATGTGATTTATTTCTTCCAATATTATGTCATTTCAGTCATTATTGGACAAAGAGCTCACCTTTAACATCTCAATAGTTACTCAGATGTTTATAGATGGTCTAAGGACTTTGTAATTTTTTTTTTGAACCATTTTTTTCCTTATCTACCTCTTCATTTCTTTCATTCTTCCTTTCTTTCTTCCTTCCTTCCTTCCTTCCTTCCTTCCTTCCTTTCTTTCTTTCTTTCTTTCTTTCTTTCTTTCTTTCTTTCTTTCTTTCTTTCTTTCTTTCTTTCTTTCTTTTTCTTTCTTTCTTTCTTTCTTCCTTTCCTCCTTTCTTCCTTTCTTCCTTTCTTTCCTTCTTGTTTTTGGTGAGGCGATTAGAGTTAAGTGACTTGCCTAGGGTCACACAGCTAGTAAGTGTCAAATGTCTGAGGCCGGATTTGAACTCAGGTGCTCCTGAATCCAGGGCTGGTGCTCTGTCCACTGGGCCACCTAGCTGCCCCTACTTCTTCATTTCTATTCTTGAAGTATTGAAAATAATACATAATACTAAGGATTATTAATTTTTTTCTCCATTTTATAATTCGTTATTGTTAGAAACACAATTAACCACTCTTTGTGTTGCACAGCTCTAGTGTTGGCAGCTTGAGTGCCAGCAGCTCAAGTGTTTGCAGCCCTAGTGCTGCTAGCAGGTCATTGTTCAAAAATCACAAGCAGGCAGCAGTTGGTGAGTGAAGGCTTTATTCATCTTTGCAAAGATGGGCATTCTTCTAAATGTGCTGGAGAGTGCACTGAAGTGAGGTCCTTCACCTCTATTTATACCCCTCAAGGGTTCCCTTCTGATCAATCACTTTGAGGCATTTTTTTTGTGTGTGTGTGAGGCAGTTGGGGTTAAGTGACTTGCCCAGGATCACATAGCTAGTAAGTGTTAAGTGTCTGAGGCTGGACTTGAACTCAGGTCCTCCTGAATCCAGGGCTGGTGCTCTATCCACTCTGCCACCTAGCTGCCCCCACATTAAGGCATTTTCATACCCCTCATTTACACTTCAGTTATTACAGTTGCTATTTTATACAGAATAACAGTAACAGCCTAAGAACCCATCAGGTGATACTAGTTAACAAATCAGATTTTATAAACTACAATACCAGGCCTTAGCCTATTCTGGGCAAGAATGTCGGCTCCCCCACAGAAAACTACTGTGTTAACATACATAACTCTTCAAGAAAGAAAACCTACCTTGGGGTTTGACCAATGATATTCCTCCATTTACCACCCAATCAGATTGCAGCCTTAGGCCCCAACCTTATGTTGAAGTAAGAATGTCTGCATTCCCCACTAAATAGTGCTTGTGTAAACATAACCTTTTAAAACAAAACTCAAGTCAGGGCTTGAGCTCTGAGTCACATGGGGATCACCTCCGGTGCCTCAAGGCGAATTTCCACCCTAGCCCAACTCCCATAAAACCCAGGCCCTTCTTCGGGCCCTGCTCCAGCCTAAGGCCAAGGAGCCTGAGCTGCCTGTGCCAAGTGATCCCTTGCTGGGAGCTTTGGGGTCACAAAACTGTTGGCCTGAAACCAGACTAACTCTGCCTTTAAGCCTCTGAGAAGAGTCCAAATATAGTCTTTTCTCTCACCATGATTAAAGAATTAATCAACTAGAGGCTAACCTGATGGCAATGAACATCTGTGTACTTAGTTATTAATCTTTAAACAGTCTTTTACCTGAAAGATTCTCAAAGCAGGACATAAGATTCATATGTTTACCCTTTGAAAACACTGTGATTCCTTTTCTCTCATCATAAGAAATCAGATTAAGGCCCTGAATGAGGAATTCAGAATCCTTTAGATTTTATTATTTTCTCATAATTTTAGATGATAATATGCTCCTCTACCTCAACATTGAATACTAAGAAATTCCATTTGTGCATTTTCTCATCTTCCCTAATTCAAATAAACATGCATATATTATTCTGCTAGGAGAAACTGCCCACCAATAAAGGTATTAATTGCTTTCTTCAGTTATTTTGACAGAATTATTTAGTATTTAGAAGAAGATCTATTTGTCATTCATTCATTCATTCATTCATTCATTCATTCATTCATGCATTCATTTATTGGTATTTAGAAGAGGATTATTAAAATGACATTAAGAAATGGGGTAGTCTACATATTCAGAAAGCAGATTTTTAAAAAATGGAAGTTCTATAAGAATCGAGTGAGCATCAAGTAAGTTCTAATTACTTATAATTAGCTAACAAAATCATTTTATTTCACTATGTATTTTGAAAGTAAAATGGACTAATATTTAGTGGTATAAAACACATTTAACTGGATATGAGTATATATGCATATATATTTTATGTTTATATAATAGTCATAGGATCCACTTTGTTTATTTGAAATTTACACAGACTATCCAGTCTGTGACTTCTAATTCACACCCAAGCAAACTAGAACAGACCACCTTCTTTAAATAAACAACTGGAATTTTCAACCTAAATTATAGGACTATAGATCTAGAGATAAAAGATAACTTAGAAACCAACTAATGCTACCTCATCATTTTATAAGGAGGAAACTGAGGTCTAAGGAGATTGTCACATGCCAAAATTCACATAGGTAATAAGCATCATATGTAGGATTTAAACTAGTCTTCTGAATCCAAAACCAGTATTCTTTCCATTGTATTACATGTGTATTATCTTCTAAGTAAGAAGAATAATTTGCAATTAATGGGAAAAAACCCACATTGATCATGCCAAAGAATGGTAAAATTCAATGATTAAAATTCATTAAAGGACAGTCAATCTTAACTAAATGAAACATATGAAACCATCTATAGAACCACAGACCCCTATAATATGAGATACAGAACCCATAGCACTATGGTCTCTGGTATGTTGCAAAATTAAGAAGTAATGCTGCAAGAATATCCTGGTCACTTGCTGTAAAAATATTTTCTTCCCACCTCATTGCTATGAATTTCACTGAGTTTCACTCCGTTTTAAGTGTTCTTGAAATTACTGACAATACCAAGATTATAATTGTCCTTAATTCATCGAGAAATCGAAACACTTTACTGGGTCTACCCAAAAATTTGTCTACTATTCCCTTTATGTCAAATATCACACACCCATAATACCATCACACTATCACCACCACCACTACAAGCAAACAATAACACCAACAGTAAAAGTAACAACTGTACTTTTCTCCTTTGAATGGCTATATTCCACCATTGTTGTCTCACAGTTATAAATGCAATTTTAAAAGATCTTTAGTTAATTTCCTTGTCTAGCAGGGGGTTTAGATGGGCCAAATATCTTTCAAAGCAAATTGTTTGTGAATCAATAAAGCTGTCTCACAAAAAATAATTAAATGCTAAGATATTGTAATTCTATATACACGCAAAAATGTCCTGGGGCACTGCTCTCTGATTGGTGAGAGTTATCCTAATTAACCTGACCTACACCCTCTGTTTTGTTGATCTCTTGAACAGCTTTATGTTGTGGGAAATGGCTAAACAATCTGTGATATATGATAATGATGGAATATTATTGTGCTATAAGACATGACAAGCAGATTGATTTCAGAAAGGTCTAGAAAATCTTGCATGACCTGATATATAGTGAAGTGATCAGAATGAAGAGAATGTTCTGGACAGAGACAGCAATATTGTTTGATGAAGAACTGTGAATGAATTAACTATTCTCAGAGGACTAATTATCAGGCATACTTTCCATCTCCAAACAAAGAACTAATATTGATTGAACACAGGCTGAAGTATGCTATTTTTCACTTTCTTTTTTTTTCTTTTATTTAAGTTTTCTTATGCAAAATGACTAATATGATGTTTTATATAGTTGCACATGTATAACCTATATCTCATTGCTTGCCACTTCAGGGAAGGGTTAGAGGACGGAGGGAAAGATGGATAAAATTTGGAATTCAAAACTATGAATAAAAATGTTTGTTATTTTTCAAAAAATGCTTTGTTTTAAATTGTTAGTATATACATTGAGGATATCCTTTATGAGCATATTACTAAGAAAGATGTTGGCTTCAAAAATTGATATCCTACCCCTGATCACCTCAGTACTATCATATATATTTTTAAGAAGTGAAGAAAACAAGATTTCTGTGGGTTTATTACTTATTATTCTTCAAAAAGTCTGCTATATAGTAGAGGAAAATAGTACCTTAAATAATTTCTTCCGCCAAAGTATTTCTCATCTACATATTAGAATTATGCATGCTACTATTTGAAAATATATTCGTGCTAATTTCATCAAGCCTGCAGCATTAGTACTCTGGAGGAAATCCATACTTACTCAAAAGTATTTGATTTGACCATTCAGTGAGGAAAGAGCAAATATATCTGCCAGATTATAACCTTCAGTTGAATGAACAATTCATAGAGTTTTTCACTCAGCATGTTTATCTGGGAGAGAAAATATAAATAGTAAGGACTTGGGGTCAGAAGTAGTCCATAATAGTAAATAAACATTTATTAAGCACCTAACAGGTTTGATGTTGAGCACTGAGGATACAAAAATGATGGTGAAAAAGAAGATAAAGGAGGAGAAGGATGAAAAAGAAGGAGGAATAGGTGTAGAATCCTTGCCTTCAAGGAACTTGTAATAAAATAGTGGAATACAAAACACAAATGAAAGCTGATAATTGGAAACACTGGGGTGGGGAGAAGGCATCTGAAACAGATTCAAAGTGATGAAGTCAGTCAGAGAAGTACCAAGGTAATGCAACCAGGTGAGAAATGAGGAGATATTTCTTTTCTTTTTCTTTTTTTTTTTTAATTTTTCACTGGATGGGTTGTTCATTGTTCCTCTGAATAACTCAACCTCAGAAAAATAAAGGTATCAAGTTCAAAGAAAGCATCAGCAGGAGCTCAGGGTAGCCTGTGATTGGAGCTGGTCTATCACTCTGCTTACTGCCAGAGGCAGGCCAGGAGTTCTGCTGGGCAACCAGCAGAGGGGGTCACACGAAGTATTCACATACTCTGCCTCCCAAGTCACTGTGAAATATGCAGCAGGGGGTCTGGACTGGATACAATGGTGAGGAGGAAGAAGAGGAGGAAGGGGCCTCTTAGTCAAAAAGTCTGGTTTCTGGGAAGTTCTTGCCCACTAGGCTTTCCTTTCCATCACAGGTGGCTGTGAGAGTGCCTGTTCTTGAAGCTGTTGAATGAGTTCCTCCAGGTAGACTTTGGTTTGGTTTTTTTGTTTTTTGTTTTTAGTGAGGCAATTGGGGTTAAGTGACTTGCCCAGGGTCACACAGCTAGTAAATGTTAAGTGTCTGAGGTTATATTTGAACTCAGGTACTCCTGACTCCAGGGCCAGTCCTCTATCCACTGCGCCACCTAGCTGCCCTCCAGGTATCCTTTGAATAGAGGGAGAGGATCTTTTTCTTCCAGGAGCCTCTGTTTTTCCACTGCTTCCTCTAACATCAGCCTGACCTATTCAGCCTCTTCTTCTGAGATCACAAATTCCTTGTAATTGTTATAATTAGCTTCTCTCTTTTCTCAATCACCTAGATGGAGATGAGTGTCCCTTCTGGGAAGACACAATAGCATTCCTTGTTTCAAATCCATCTCGAACTTGGAGCACAGATCCTTCTTTGGAGTCTTGAGGATATAGAAATCAAATCCATTGGCTTCATTGATCAGGTCCAGAGTTCTCATGGTAACCATCATTTTAAATTTCTTGCCCAAGATCTCACTGTAAAACTCTTGTTCATACAGATGGGGCTTCCAAGTCTTTCTCACACGCCTCAGGAGCTTGTCATTGTTGGTATGTCTATAAGCACTGATCCAGCCCAATGAGGAGATATTTCAACAGATCTTTTTTTCCTTAAATGGAGTTTTAGAGTTCATGAGGATGATGTTATCCCAATAATGAGATTCTTGGGTCATGGTGGAGAAATCAATCAGAAAAGTTTCAAAATAGTTTAGCTAGGTGAAAAATGAAAAGTAAAGAGGAAGATGAGGCAGAAACATATTAAAATGAGCAAATTTAAATGAGAACTACAGTAAAGTATGTCTTTAAATCATTATATGAAAATGAATAAGATTTGCAGAGGATAGGCATGGATGTATGGTTAGGTTATATATCAAAGTAGAAAATATGCAAATCCAAATGTTGCATTAAAAATTAGAAAACACTGGAATGTTATTTTGATTTACTGTAATTTTATAGTTTTCTTTATATTTTACCTTTGCTTTAGGGGAATTTGGGAAGTAAAAAGTTGAAATAGGTTCTTCTAATTATTTGTTCCCTTTCTACTTCTACCTCTTTCTCTTTTTCTGTATTGCTGCCAGACACATAATAACATGTCATTATATTTCTTGAGGCCAGGAACAAGAGTTGTAATGCTGTACTTTGAAGTCCCTTCTACAAACTTATTTTTCCATAATTCCATTATTCTTCAGAGTAAGTCTACCTATAGTGTCAATCACTTTCTCAGAACCTTGAAAAATCATTAATTAATCTGATAAACTAATGAATTTTATAATAGTAATGAATGATAATATATTATCCTTCTCAAGTAAAGCTTTATTTTCATAGAATTGTCACTGCCAGTTAACAACAACAAAATACAACAGTCAGTGATTGTGTAGTGGGCAGTTCTTTGACTTGGAATCAGGAAGACTGTTACTTTACACCTGACTCTGAAAACAGTTGCTGTAGAACTTTAGGAAAGTCAGTTTCCTTTTATTTCCAAGCAACTCCCTATGATATACAACTTTGTTGTGTTTTAAACTTATGGTTTTTTTTCCCCCCAAGCCCAACCCTCTTCTAAATTTCCCTATTTCTTTCAAAAGCACCATCATCTTCCAGTCATTAATCACCTTGGTATGATCTTCAAATCCTCTTTCTCAATATTTGTACATACCTAATGAACTGCCAATCAGTATGGATTTTCTATATATATACATATAGTCATTTCTAACTCTAAAATATCTTTTGTTTCTGTCCGCTTTCCCCAACACACACACAATTACTATCCTAGTTTAAGTCCCTATCACCTTTTCCCAGGACCATTGCAATAATCAACTAATTACTTGCCCTGCTTCATCGCTCATCACTTTAATCAATTATATCCACAGTTGCCAAAATAATTTTCTCAAAACTCAAGACTAAGAACATCTATCCTTTAATCATTAAATTCCAAAGATCCCTTTTTTATATAGAATCCAAAAGTAATTCCTCCCTTTTGTATGTAAAGCTCTTCACAACCTGCTCCTCTCTTACTTTTCTAAGGTTATTATACACACTCAAAATCACATGCTCTAGAATATGGCCAAACTGGCTTCTTTCTGATCTTCATGTAAGAGTCTCCATTTTTCATCTCAGTAATTTGAACAGGATGGGCTCCATGCCTAGAAAACAGGTTATCTTTACCTTCTCTTTATTTATTTTTTTTTCTAATTTTCCTTCAAGGCTCAGATCAAGTGCTACCAAGTAAAATACAGTCCATATCATATTTCATGATCTCCCAAGCTGCTAGTATCTTCTCTTAAAATAAATAAATACATACATACATAAACAAACAGATAGACAGATAAATAACTAAATGAATGAATGAAAGAATAAATGAATGAATGAACAAGCAAAGAAACAAATGAATGAATAAATAAATGAGCAATTAAATAAATGAATGATAGGTAAATAAATAAATGCATGTATAAATAAATGAATAAATGGATTAAATGTATAAATGAGTTAATTAGTAAATAGATAGATATATAGGTAAATTAATAAACAATCAACCAATCAGGGAATGAGGAAGTGAATGATTGAATAAGAGAATTGATAAATGAATGAATGAATAAACAAAAAAAAAATCACCAAAACCCAAAACTACCTTAGATTAATTATAAATCGTATAATAATTATATATACATAACCATATTTTGTATATCTATGTGTATACATATATATATATATATATATATCCTACCAACTCCTGCCTCTAGCCCTCAGTCCCTCTTCACAGAATGGAAACTCATTGAAAGCAGGAATTGTTTCATTTTCATCTTTGTATCCCCAGTACCTAGCATAGTTCCTGGCATATAATAGGAATTTAAGAAATACTTGCTGATTGATCAACTTCTAAGTTTGAGTACAATAATTGAAGAATTCTCTTCAGCTGTGAGTCCCCTAGGCTGAGAAAAATAATTGATATGTCAGATCTTTGATGTCATAGCCCCCCAAAACAACTAATATATGAGAATTTCAGATACCATAACAATATGGTAAGGGTAAATGGATTTTAGACAGGGGAAGTATTTGGGGGTTCCTCAAATCATATTATATTAGCAGTTGTGTATAATCACTTATTTTTGACTTATTAAATCAGTAGATTTTTTTCATTGTCATTTACATATATAATTCTGATAACGCGGTACAATGTTAATGTAACAAAAGGGGAAAAGAAAGCACTAAGCGAGAGGACAGTATGGGGGATATTATTTCCCATTGAAGTTATTAGAGAAAGTTTCATGTAAAAGATGTCATCTAAAGTTGACCTTTGCCTATGTAAATTAACTGAATAGAGATAAGGCATGGGAAAAAGACATAGTAATGAGCAGAGTAGGGATTTAGGCAGTGAAAGAAAGTGTATTTAAAGGCATAAAAGCTTAAAAAGTGTTCAGATACTGGTGATTTTTAAAATTATACTGGAAAATGTGAGTTAGAGTCAGAAAGGTCTTAGTATGATTAATGCCTCAAGCTCATACAAGCTCTTTGAGACACTAGGCAAGAACATGTTATCTCTGGGATTCAGTTTCTTTATCTATAAAGTAAGAGGGTTCGACTAAATGATCTCTTCAGTTCCTTTTAATTCTAAATGTATGATCTTAGAAATAATAGGGACATAAGACTGGCAAGATAGTTTGTGATCAACTAGTGAAGGACTTTGTATGCCAGACTAAGGAACTTAGAACCTGTAGTAGGCATATGAAGAAACAAAGCTAATAAAGGCTCTAAAGCAACATGTGTTATTATTGTGAAAGATTACTAAAGTAATATTATATATGATGTTTTGAAATGGTGAAATATTGGGGGCAGCTAGGTGGCACAGTGGATAAAACACTGGCCTTGGATTCAGAAAGAGCTGAGTTCAAACTCAGCCTCAGACACTTGACACTTACTAGCTGTGTGACCCTGGGCAAGGCACTTAACACTCATTGCCCAAAAAAAAAAAAAAAAAAAAAGAAATGGCACAATATTGTCTCCAGAAAGATTAAAGAGAAGAGTATTTTGATAGCCTAGGTAACAAGTAATGAAGACCTGAGCTAGGTTGGTGACAGTGGGAATGGAGATTGGAAATCCATAGAAGATCAATGAGTTGGTGCTTAAGTATGTTACACCCTCAAGAATGAATGGAAATGATGTTCAAGGAAAAAAAAAGAAATGGAAGATAACACCAGTTTTCAGAGCTTGCCTGCCAGAGACTAGAGTACTACAGAGAAGTCCAAGGGAACACAAGATTAGGCAATTTCCTTGAAAGATTTAATCTCCACATTTTTTAATTTATCATTGTCTGTGCATGAATCCCCTAATTAATCTTACCAGTTTTCAGCTTTATTGCATGTAACTTCTGTGCTCATGTGGCATAAAAGTTTCTAATAGTTTATGACTTATTAGAACTAAGTTTCTCCAAAATCTTCACCTACTTAAGGTAATATATCATTTTAAGTAAGAATGTTTAAATTTATTTTAGCTGAATTGTTTTACAATCCTATACATATTTTATTTCTATATGTTTAATTTATAGTTTTACTGCTGACTTCAAATAAATGTTAGAGATACATATGTCCCTATATTCATATAAGAGAAGCCAGAAATATTATGAGAACATTTATGTGGCAAATGAAGAATACTCCTTAGATCACTGATTTGGATCTGGAAAAGACTTAGGGGGCCATTGGTCAAAGATATAAAATGGAATCAGGGGAGTACATTTTCAGGGAATATAAGAAAAGAGAAAGTAACCAAAAAGGAAAGAATTGTCAGAAGTATAATATACAATATGGATTTTTAAAAAAAGGAAGATTCAACCTGGGGAAAGAGCCTTGGGTTTGACAAGAGTGAATTCATTAATGACCTTTGAGTGAAAAGTTTTAGCAAACTTTGGGGCTAGAATTCAATTAACTATAATGTAATATGTAAGAAGATAGTAAGGAATTGGGGGAAAAACAAGTCTATATTAGTCTTTCTATACATTTTTCAGTGAAGGAGTTTAAGTGGACATGGCTATATTTTAATAGGCTAGCTATGCAAAAGAAATTGTCTTCTGTTTTGTAGGACAGGGTAAAATTTTGTAAGGCCTTCATTACAAGGTCACCAAAAATGTTAGGCTGAGTAGGCTGACATATTTACCAAACACTTATGATTTTAAAACTCCCTAAGGGACAGCGATCACATCTAGATCAATTCAAAAATGTGTCATTTGTATTCTGAATGACTAACCCTATCCTACTCTGAAACCCACTGTTGGGAATGTACTGGCCTCTTAAACTTTTTGCATTCCCAAATTTTCATGTCTATATTCATTTTCCCCTTCCATGTGTAATCCACTCTTTTGCAGTAATGTACCAAATGTTTAATGATGATGAGAGAAAGTAAAGCTATAAACACATGCCACAAAGCAAAGGAATGCAAAGTTATAGAAATCAGTAAAAAAAAAAAAAACAAAGAAAAGAAAAGAAGAGAAAAGAAAAGAAAAGAAGAGAAGAGAAAAGAAAAGAAAAGAAAAGAAAAGAAAAGAAAAGAAAAGAAAAGAAAAGAAAAGAAAAGAAGAGAAAAGAGAAGAGAAGAGAAGAAAAGAAAAGACATTAATAGCATATTGTACCTAAATCCCCATCCAGGACTTCCAATGAGTCCAGTAGAAAATTCAGTACTTAATTATATTATGGCTTCTATTCTTAATTCTTTCATTAGCAATAATAATTTCTCTTTTTTTTCGCTTTTTTTTCCCTCATTGATTTTCTTGAAAACTCCTTGAAGTTGGGAATCATGTCTTGTACTTTACCCATATTTCACAGCAGTTAAACATAAGATAACAGAATCACAATAGAGGAGGGCATAAGATAATAAGATCATAAATTTTTTTCTAAAAGGAATCCTTAGCAATCATCTAGTGTAATGTTCTCATTGTACAAATAAAGAAACAAATACACACAGGTTAAAAAACAAGGAAGTAAATGAAACAAGCATTTATTAAACACTTTCTATTTGCCAGGCACTGTGCTATCCACTTTATAACTATTACCTTATTTGATCCTCACAAGAACCTTGGAAGGTAGGTGTTATTATTTCCCTAATTTTACAGTTGAGGAATCTGAGACGGTCAGAGATTAGGTTAATTGCCCAGAGTCAATATTTGAAGGTGGATTTTTAACTCAGGTCTTTCTGTCTCCAGACCCAGTTCTTTTCTCCACTTCACTCCTTACATTCCTCTAGGTTATATACATATTTAAGTCCTTAAAATACAAAATAATTATTCATTAAAATATATCTTTCTCCTTTCAATGGAAATTCATAAAATTTTGAAAAATATGCTAAATTTGTAGACTTAAGCTACTCTGCTCCTGATCAAGTTGATGCATAATTATTATTATTATTATTATTTTTGCCTTGGTTAGGCAGAGGTAAATTACTTAACTTCAGTATCTTCTTGAAAGGTTGCCTGGAAAAGGCCCTGGCTCTATGTTCCTTTTGGTCCTTTTGAAGCTTTCCAATGAAGGCTTTGAACAGCTTCATTGTTAAGGGCTAAAATTCTAGCTAGTCTGTCTAAAATATCTAATGAGTGGTCGCCAATAAATTATAAGCTTTAGCAAGAGTTAGACTTTTAAGCATTTATTAAGGAGAATAAGAATTTGGTAAAGAGAGAGAGAAAGGCCTAGATTTCTATCTATTAAAGGGAGAGCACATTTTTAGCTCCCTTCTCCGCCAGCGTCCTCAGGAAAGAGAGCCAGACTGAGCGCCAGTCTCTTCCTTCCTCCCCCCACTAGCCCGCGTCACTTCCTGACTCCTGGTCTTGCCCTCAAAGACCTTCGCTTCATGGGCAGAACTCTTCTACAGTAAGTCTCCAGCAGGTGGCATCATTCCAATTGTTACATCATCCAATGACTAAGTGATACTTTTTAACAATGAAAAAATAATAAATAATAATAATATAATAAATCAATTAAAATAAAATAAAATCCATATGTTCATTATCTCAGTGAAATGAGATCATGGGACATGTGTACAACATACTTTATAACTCATTAGCAGACATGACCCAGGAGCCTACTACTTCACTTCAGTTCAATACAATTATGAGTGATTGATACATCATATGCATGGACTGTGACCAGTTAAAAGAAGGTAATGATTGACTTACACATTTTGCTTGCAATATTATTATGTTTAAGGAATTTGGAAACTGAATTCTCCCAATGGGCATCAACATTTATCATTGTATCAAACAAAGAATTTGATTTTTACCTGGTGATTTTCTTTTCTGACATGATTGCAACATTAGATTTTGACTAGTCACAGGATCATGAGAGAGTAGATCCAGATCTAAAAGGCATTTTTGAAACCCTTTCATTCAAATCTCCTAATTTATAGAAAAGGAAATTAAGACCCATTGAGAGGGGTGTGATTGTTTCAAGATTGTTTATGCCTTTAGATAGTGGCAGAGTAGATATGAAAAGCTTTGGTTCCAGATACCATTCACTAGACCATGTTTCATTATTGTTCAATAGAGACATAGAATACCAATTCAAGCTAGTTTTTAACCTCTTCACCTTCAGAATACCTGTTTTAGATAATAAAATCCTTCATTTTTTCTGTCCATGAATCCCTCCCACTCAGATTCAGAGATCAAAACATCTTGATTGCCTGACAGAGTTTGGGATTCAGACTGGTCTTCCTTTTAAGAAACTTTCTGGAGGTGTGTGGTGCGGAATGAATAACGGCAATTTTGTGTACAAATTCATGCCTCCTGGAGAAGGTAAAGGATTTGTAGATATGGCCATATATATGACAGTACAATAACTGACACTATTTTAAACTTAATACCAAACCATATGTAATAAGAAAAGACAAAAGTGACATTGAATTTCTGGAACACTTGTGGAATTTATAATTCTGTTCTTGGTAGATCATTGACACACTAATCCTGAGTTATAGGCTTTGTTCTCACCCTGAACCCATATCCATTATGTTGTCAAGTTCTCTCCTTTCTACCTTGGTAACAGCTCTCATAAACACCTCATTTTTTTCTCTCTTCTCTTATGCTGCCTCCAAAATTGCCAAGATTAATAAATTGCCAAATCTAATGACCTTTTCTCCAATTTCATACTTCTTGACCTCCCTGCAGAATCTGACATGGTTAATAACCTTCTTCTCCTTGATACTCTCTTCTTTCTTTCTAGGTTTCCATAATAGTACATCTTTGTTTTTCTACCTAGCTGACAGCTCCTCTGTATCTTTTGTTGAATATTTATCCATGTCATATCTACTAAATTTTGGATGTTCCATAGGGATTTTTGCCTTGTCCCTTGTGTGATTTCCCTAAATACTAGTTCACTTGATAATCTCTTCAGTTCTCATTGACTTAATGACTATCTCTAGTCTGTTGAATCAAAAATATATTTGTTCAACCTCCAGTCTTACGTTTCCAAATATCTTTTGGACATGTTGAACTGAGCATCCTACAGACATCATAAGTTCAATATGTACAAAAGGGAACTCATCTTTGACCCCAAATCTTTCTTTCTTTTGAACTTTTCAGTTATTGTCAAGGGCTCCTCCCAGACACTCAAATTCACCACCTAGGTGTCACTCTCAAATCCTCATTCCATCTCAACCCCTATATCATATTTGTTGCTAAGTCCTGTGTATTTTGACTTTGCAACGTCTCTCATATTATCTTCTTTTCTCAATCACTGCCATCAACTTAATGTTTGTCTTTGTTCATGTCTGGACAAGAGTTTTCTAGCTTATGTCCCTGATGAACATTTTCCCACATTTCATTCCATCCTATGCTCAGCTATCAAAACAGTCTTCTTAAAGTGCAGTTATGATCTTGTAATTCCCCTTTTCAAATAAACTCCAGTAGATCCCTATCAACTCTAAAATCAAATATACAAATATATCTTTGGCCATAAAACCCCTCCACAATCTGGAACTTCAAAATTTAAGATCTTTTTATGCTTTATTTCATGATTCAGTGAAACTGGTTTCTTTTCCCTTTCCTCTCATAAGACAATCTATCACTAGACTCTGCATCTTTATTGGTTGTTCCCCAAACCTGGAATTCTCTCTCTTCTTCTCCACCTCCTTTTTATAGGAAGCCTTTCCCAATTTCCTCTAATGATAAAGTATAATCTTGCATTTCTCTGATCTATTCTTTATTTATCTTACTTGTACATTAGCCTGAGAGCTCCTTGAGTGTAAAGACTGCCTTTTGTTTAGCATATAATAGGCAGTTAATAGGTACTTATTGATTGCCTGACTAAAGACATCTATACTCTCCCTGCCCTCAATCTTTTCCTCTAAGAAAGGAACCTTGCTTTGTATTTCACTCAATAAATTGAGACTATGAAATGAAGAAATTTTAATTGAGTTCTCAAAGTTCACATAGAAAGTGAAAGAGCTGATAATATTGAACACAGATCTTCTAAACCAGGGCTTCTTATACTTTTTCCACTCACAACCTCTTTCCACCGGAGAAATTTTAATACAAACCATTTATATAGGTATATAAAATAGGCATACATAACCTATTACTGGTGCCAAATTGTTCATGACCACCACATTCAGTTACATGACCCCACATTGGGTCATGACCCAGTTTAAGAAGCTAGTTTCTATACTTCTTTGAAAATGCTATCCTGCATTTCTCTGAGAGTGTACCTTTGTTTATTAGTTTTGCATTGTGTTGCGTTTAGTTTAACATTTTTTTTTGTTTAAATTCATGTAACTTTGTGTCAGTAGGGTCCTGATTACAACTCAAATTCTTTTGTTTTAATCTGAGGCTGACTCCAAATGTATCATAAACTTGGGGAAGATTTTTGAGGTAGGTAAGAAATAAGCATATCCTTGGAGCTACCACTAAAATTGTCTTAATCTATTGGTATGTTTACTGTGCTTGATATGGCCCCTGGAAGGCCTAATAATTATAAATGTCAATTAGGAAACTATTTTTAAAGATCTTTTATAATTTTCTATTTAATTATTTTCCAAATAGCAGGTATACAATCCAATAGCCCATCAAGAAGAAAAATAAAATGTATGTCATTTAAAATAAATACATACATACATACATGCCCACACATTTGTATGTGTGAATGTTTGTGCATCTCTTTCTCTCTCTTTAGAAAAGGAAGTGAAAGAGATTTAGAATAGAAAGTGAACTTATAAAATAACCCTCCCTTCTACATTTTAAAATAAAAGCAAATCAATGAATAATACCAAGTAATTTGTATGACACCACATAGCAAGGACACATGGCTAGAGCCTGGATTCAAATTAGAGGATTTTGATTCTAAATCAAATATTTCTTCTGGAATACTATTTCAAACTTCTTGTTGTTCAGTCCTTTCTTTAGATCCAAATTTTCATGAACCTATGAGACATAGCACAATAGGCCCTTCTATCCTTTACTATCTCTCAAAGTCTGTTTCAAACTTACAGACATAATTTGTGTGACTGTTATCATTTACATATTTTTCTTATGGATTTTAGAATTTTACTGGCATTCTGATATCCTAAAAGATATTAATAGCTCAAATGGGGATAGCATGGTAATACATTTCTGTGTTTGGTTTTGTTCTTTTAATTTTTTTCTTTTGGAATGGCAAAAAAAGGAATAGAAAAAAAAATACTCTAAGCTGGTCCACATGCACTAATGTATTATGTCAAATTACTTATTGTCCCTCAAAGTTATACATAATTCTTTTTATTTCTATAGAAATTGACATTACTAAGCATATTTTCTGCATACTAAAAATCTACCTTTTTTGAGAAGGAATAATATCTACTTCATTTTATATGAAATGGGCCAAAGAATACCAATTGTATCTACATTTGCTGTTAGATAATGGAGACACAGAAGACAAGAAATGCCTGCAGAGAGATAATTTTCACAATGCTTCAGAAAAAGCATAGTAGTTATTCAGAGCTGTGGGTAATGCATCACTTGTCAAGAACAACAATTTAGATGGGAAAAAAAACATAAAGATAATGCAGTGGAGATAATATCAACAGGAAGAAAAAGGAATATCTTTTAATGACAGTATCATCCAAAAAATTGTGCACAGCAGGAAAAGTTTATGGAAATAGATTGGATAAAACAAAACAGGTTGGCCAACACAGTCTATTACATTTGCATGAATAGCTTTTCTAAGGTTTTGACATAGTTTGATATGTATAAATGGAAGTGTGTGTTTATGTATACATATAAATATATGCATATATATGTATATATACATATATTTATATAACTATTGTGGAAATTTATTTTGATTTGGGGACCCTACCTTTAGGCTGAGATTAGAAAGCCTTAGACCCTCAGGGTCTCTTCTGTGTGGGAGGGACTGGTGCCCCTCCCCCTCTGCTTCAGCTGGGCCAGGAAGCTCCGTGGGCTGTACAAGATGCCAGGTCAGACAGCTGGGGGAAAAAAAAAGCCCCCAGCTCCCTCCAACCTGAGCGGAGCTGTCTGAAAGATCCCAGATAGTCTGTGCTGAGGCACGAGCTGCTCAAGCATGCCCCCCCACCCCAACCAGCTGCAGCCCTGGCTGGTGGATTAGCTTGGTCTGTGGGGGCGCAGGAAGCCCCGAGATTTGAGTGGAGAGAAGAAAAGGTATATATAGACCTGGGGGTTAGACTCAGGTGGGGTTCGGTTGGACAAGGACGGAGGAGAGGCTGAGAAAAGGTTCGGACAAGGAGATGGGGGACGCGACAAACAGCAATGCAGGACTAGGAGCAAAGGAGGCAGAAGACAGACTGAACAAGAGGCAGCGGAGAGCACAGAAGTGGTCAGCACAGGGTATAGGTTGGAGAAAGTGAAGATTAAGAGGAGTTAGAAGAAAGTAGCTGAGCTGGGAAAGTACAGACTCTGAGGCGAATGCCCTTATTGTATTAAAAAAGTTCTAAGCTCAGCAGGTGGGAAAGAGACACAGAGGAAAGAGACCACAGGAAAGCAGTCAGGTTGTACGTTTTATTTCCCTGTATTCTTAATTTTAAATATTATCTCATAAATAAACTCTGCTTTGATTATTTAATTAAGAGGCTTCTTAATCTTTAGCTTATCAATAGTGGAGCAGTGTGGTGGAACTTTATAAATGGCCCACATTAAATTAATAGCAGTCAGATAGCCAGTTAGTCAACAGTCCCCAGATTAGTCCTCCAGTCAAATTAGCCCCCCAAATTAGGCTAGTCATCAAAAATATTTTTACATTTGAATGGCGACCCTGGCAGGACTTACGGCCCAATTATAATTTTTCTAAACTTATCATTTTTATGTAGTTATAATTGTTCATAAATACAATTAATATATAATTTTCCAGGTTAGATATAGTTATTAATAATTAATTTTTTGTACACTATATATAACTTCCAGTTACTCAGAATAGTTAGAAAATATAATATGCGAATTACCTGAATGCATAGATTTCATGAGTTCCCACATCTAGTGTGAATGATTTATCAATTTTCAAAGAAGTGAATATAATTAAGTAAAAGATAAACTACAATTGAAACAATTTACTCTTTCATTCTAAAGAAAACCAGAACTCAGTAAAATAAAGCTAGGGAAACAGAGTTGGTACTGCCTACAGAGAAAGGCAGAACTCTTGAATAAAAATCTCCAGCTCCCTTAAACTTAAGATGAGAACTTGTTCAATACCTTACCTAGATGAACATAATAAATAACCTGAGTTGATATGGTATTCTCAAATAAGCATTTATCACTGCTTCCTGATGCCTAAATAAGGATCATTGTGATGAACATCAATTAACATTGAATAGGATTGAAGTGGTAAAAGGTATCAAAAGTTCCTAATGATGTTTGGGCCAATATTACAATTTACCTTTTGGAGTAATTTCCTTTTATCCATGTGAATGCTTTTAGTTTGTTCCTTTATCTTAATAGCAGAAAGCAAAATAGGTCAGTAATCTTTGAATGTATATCCCCAATGTCATCTTAGATTATGATTATTTGAATTTGGAATCAATATATGTTTTGTTCCTTACCTGGTGAAGAAATAATAAAGCATATTAAATACTGTTGTGCTTTCCTTACCCCATCTCTGAAAGGTAGATAGAACAGGTACTTTTATTTCCTCATCAAAGATGTAGAAACTGAGGTCCACAGAGGTTGGGTTATTTGTCCTATATCAAATTGTGTATAAATGACAGAGAAGGGATGTAAAACAAGTTTTAAATAGTATTTAATGATCATCATTCCATATCATTCTAGCCCTAAAAGTAAATTTGGAAGCCTTTCTCTGTATATTCAAACTATTTTAAAGTTTGTAAATGGGTGGAAAGACAAGATAGGAGCACCTTGTCCCTCTCTTATACATCTTACCTTGGCCTAAATCATGAGCATACTGTTCCTCTGTCATAGACAGTATGGTCAATGTGTAGATATATATGTCTTTGTATATATTACTCCTTCCCCACTCTCTATCCATTGTCAGATATCAAGTAATATTGATTTTAACCTAAAATCGAGTTTCCAGAATAAGTATAATGTAGCCATAAACAACCAATTATATACACACTCATATATGTATGTATGTATATATATATACATGTATATGCATGTACATATGTATGTGTGTGTGTCTCTAGGTCAGAAACATATCACAAACTATAGACTGTACATATATAAGACTCAATGTTTTCCTTAGAATATAACCACACCACTACTGACAAATGGAGGACATTTTAGAGGAATTTCTAATCAAGGAAGAGAGGAATTTAGATTTGATATGTTAGGCAATAAGAATTATTTTAATAACAGAACTTTATAGAAGAATTACTATCTTAACAAAACAATTGACATACATTACTCTTCCTTACAGTGGTCTTTGAGAAAGGCAGTATAGATAGATATTATTATGCCAATTTCATGGATGAAGAAACTGAAGTAGGGAGAGATTAATTGACTTCTTCAAATTCATACACTAGTTATATAAAATTAGAAGTCAAACCCAGATGTTTTTTCTACAAATTTATTGCCTTGTGTACTAAAACACAGCCCTGTGAAGTCACAGAGCAGTCTTACAGCAATATGATATGGGGAGCAGACCAGCAAAAGCTGTTAGATTTCATCACAAATATGCATGTATTTATTTCCATTGTGAGGGCCCTCTGGTAATGACTATTCTATTAAGATTGTGGGGTTTTCTAGCCTAATATTAGATGAAATTTTTATTTAACAAAGTTTATAATATCTCAAGCCTTCGGGCTTTGTCAACCATCCAAGAATAAAACATTTTGAATAACAGGTATGCTGTGAAAGTAGCCCAATAACATACATTTTTTGAGAAGCAGAGGTGATATTATCTCCTGTCCTGTCCATATAGTTGCATGTGTGTGTGTGTGTGTGTGTGTGTGTGTGTATGTGTTTTAAGAGCTCCATCCTGTTGGTGTCTTTTATCACTTTTGAATTTACCTAGGAATTCCTGCATATTATAGCTCCCATATGGCAGTATATATTTGTGTATGTATGTATATATATATATATATATATATATATATATATATATATATACATATACATACATACATACATACGTACATACATACATACATACATATACATACATATACATATATACATACATATATATATACACACACACATATATAGATGTACACATATAGATGTGTATGCATATGCACTTATGTATATGCATGTGCATACACACATATACATGTATGTATGTGTGTATTGTGAGTGTGTACATATGTCTATATTTCCAGATTGTCTCTCCCATAGTAACTGGTTTTGGTTTCCATTCTCCTAAGACCTGCTAGGTTATTGGTTACCTAATCTGGCAAACTAATGTGAGTTAAGGTATATGGATGATAATTAATTATTATGTTATTCTTTCAGATAACATCTTAGTTGTAATGTGAACCTTGGATGCATTCCTCAACCAGCTGGTATCTCCACTGAATAGAATTCCAGTTCTAGAGTTAGGAATATCTGAGTTCCAATCTGGCCCTATTCTCTTACTAGATGCATAACTCTGGGGTGTATCATTTAAACTTAGTTTCCTTTAGTTTTCTCAACCATAAATTGGGAATAAAAATCACAACTAACTTGAAACATTGTTGGGTGGATCAAATGAGTTAATATTCATAAAAATCACTTAGTTCAGTCCTGACACATAGTAGGTTCTATAAAAGTGCTTATTCCCTTCCCCTCCATCTTACACCTTTCCCCTGTTCTGCCTTCTATTTTCAGAATTCATTACAATTAGTAATTTTAGGATCACTGATATGTCCAGGGTAAAAACCATTTTGTGGTATGGGCTTTTTACTACTTGTGTAAATTCATCTCATGAAAGTTCCCTCCTACTCTGTCCACAGTTAAAATGATTCCACTTTTGTTGTTGTTGATCAGTCATTTTTCAGTTTTGTCTAACTTTTTGTTACCCCCATTTGGGGTTTCTTGGCAAAGATACTGGAGTGATTTTCTATTTACTTTTCCAGCTCATTTTACTAAACTGAGGCCAGAAAAATAGTTTTGTCACCTTAGTGAACTGATCAAAGCCCTTTTGACCTCTATTTCCCAAATATGAAAAAGGTACCTTCCAGATCTAAGTGTCTATACAATATAGTATATAAAGTGTATTCATATAGTGTATAAAGGAAAAATCTAAGATCTGCATCTATGACCTAAAGTATCTCAACAAAATGGTGCCTATATAGGGGTAGCTGAATACAATAGAAATAAAATGTTACAATTTTCTAATTTGCTACTTTTTCAACCTATTAAATTTAACAAACATTTCTGAAGTGACAACTCTGAAAGATACTATGCAAAAATAAAACAGAAGCCAGTTATGCTCCTGAAACTCAAAAATGAATGGATGGGGTAGGTCAAATAACATAGAATCTGGGAAACATGTTCCTTCCACTAGAGCTATGTTATGGAGTTTCAAGGATTTCCTGTAGTACAGTATAAATGGAAACTTTGAATTATTTCAAATTTCTCCCATAGTCAGTCTCATACACTAAAATGAAGAGATACATAGATACGGCATATTAGACAAGTGACCTTGAACAAATCCTTTTCTTTCTCTTGGTCTCAGATTCCTCATCTGTAAAATGTGGGTGTAATAATAAATGACCTCCCTCAAATTTAACATTATATTAAATTAGATGTATCAGTTAAAATAATTTAAAATATAGTTACTTTAGGGGTCATGAGTATAAACAAAACTGACTTCCTATAAAGAGTAGAATCTATATATTAACTGGTTCTTAAAATTCATACCTTGACCACTAACTTCCACAGCAAATCAAAGTCTTGAATGAAAGCACAATGTTGGAAGAAACAAGCCTTGACTCCAGGACCTACTCTACTTTTAGTGATAGTTCTCTCTTCTAACTAATTGCCAAACCTTATGGCTGTGTCCAAACCATGAGTATGGAAAGACTGCGAAAAATGTTCCCTGTCTTTACCTCCTCTACCAAGCATTTATCCATGGCAATGGCACTTCTCTCAATGGCTCAAGTTTTAGGGTCAGAGAAAACTGTGAATCATTTTAAATAAAATACAAAACAAAACAAAAGGTAGATTGATGCAGGTTGGGAGGCAATGTGAAGTTAGAAAATTATTGTAAAATCACAACACAGCCAAAGTAGATATGATTTTAGAGTTGATTTCTCTTCTCCATGGTAGCTTGACTGACAGAAAATAGATTTTGAAACTTGCAGAGGGACCAAGGGAGAAATAACTATGAATTTCCTTCATCAAGCTAGGTTTAAGATCTGGAAAGAATAAAATTCATTATTTTCCAATAATATTCATGTTGTTTTAAACATTTTAATTGTATTCATCACTATGGAAATGGCCTTCTGTTCTCCTGACTTTATGGCCACAATGTCATCAGGTAATCCATAGTCAATTATGCCTATTATTAGTGCTTTTGCTACAAACTGACAAGAGCTGATTCTCAAGATGGTAGCAGGGTTACTTTGGAGCAAGAAAAAATGTTGCTGTTGCATGAAAATATATTTAATGACATTATAAGCATGATTTGTTGAACAAATGCTTATTTAAATATGTTTCTGTATTTTGACCCTATTTAATATGGTTGAACTTTTTCACTAAGACAATCTCAGCATTATTTTGCATTTTCAAGTACTTATAAAAGAACTGGAAAGTAATCCTCTGTCCTAGTCGGACCACATCCAACAAAGTAGGTACATTTGTGGAGGCTCCATTTTAAGAAAGATACTGACAGGTAGGAAAATGTCCAGAAGAGGGCAAGTACAAAAGTGAAGGGTCAAGATTCTGTGTCAACAGGGGAAATGGTTGAAAAGTCCAGTTATGTACAACAGGAGAAATGCCTGTTTAGAAGGGAATGGTACTAATATCAAGTATTTGTAGCATTCTCATATATAAATGGCATCGGAATGATTATAAAGGTTCAACTAGAAGGAAATATAAAGTCATCCAGTCCAACTCTGTTATTTTACAGATGAGGAAACAGAATTCTAGTTTATTAGTCCAAGAGACACAATGGAAATAAATATTATAGCTAGGATTTGAAACCAGCTTCTCTGCTTCTAGAGTCAGGGGCTGTTTACACTGTACCACATTGATTCCTATTTGATGTGGCTCTAAGGGAAAAAATAAGTGTACATTTCAGAATAGTCATTTTCAGCTCGACGTTAAGGTGAAAAATTCCTAGCAATTTGAGCTACTTAGAAGTGGAGAGGCTTGTTTTTTGGAACAAGCGACTACCCATCATCTCTGGAGCTTTTCAAATAAAAGCTGGACAATTACTTGTTACTTGTTGGGGATAGGTCTCTCTCTCTCTCTCTCTCTCTCTCTCTCTCTCTCTCTCTCACACACACACACACACACACACACACACTTGAATACTCAGACATACTTATTAGGGATGTCTGAAAAGGGGCAATTCAATCTGCTGCTCCCACTGCTCACAGTCTATGGTAAACTGCTCTATGTGATGCTGCACTTTTGAATGCTATTTAACTATAATCTCCACTGCCTCCAGCTTCTGACACAGCTGGAATTCTCTCTGTCTTCCTCTTCCAAGTAGATAATTGCCCTGGAACCATGTGAACTCTCTTTTTCTTTCTTTGTAAGGAGCAAGAGTCATCAGGCAATCATATGTCTCTAAAAGAGGCATAAGGAAAAAGATGAACAGGAAGTCCTTAAGAGCTCATAGATGTTGGCATCTGAGTTCACCAAAAGAGAGTTCAAACTTGCTTTTTTTAGCCTACAATAGTCATGACTGGTCCTTAATCAACCAGATTTTATAAGTTCTCTGAGTCCCACCAGTGCCTTCATCCAATGGCCAATGCCTTATAATCTCATCAGTTTGATTTAGGAACCTAATCCACTTGATCAGTGACTAAAGATCCATATCCTATTGCTATCAGATTGTTTAGGAAAATTTCCAAATTTAATCTGGGACTCCCTTGGCCTTTTTATTCATCTCTATATATCTCTACCCACCCCTACACTCAGACACTTAAATATCTGCTCCTAGAGCAAAAAAAAGGGAAGTTGTGGGTAATATTCAGTTTTGTATTCCAAATTCTATGAATTCCATGTGGCATGAATCTTAGACACTTTGAAAATAAGAAATAATTTATGAAGTTTAGACCACCTATTGCTTTTGAATTTCAAGATTATAACTAATCATAGTTTTACAAATTCAACAATAATAATTTAAAAATTTAGTCAATTCAAAAATATGTGAAAAAACTTCACATTTCAAGAGCTGAGAGGGTCTCTACTTATAGAGGTGGTTACATTTGAGGCAGGTCCTCAATTTGGAATAATAATTCTTCAGGTGAAGATGTGAGTGAAGAGTATTGTAGGTTCAGGAAATCATATGAACGCAGTCATGTAATTGGAAAAATATTTTTTATTTCTTTTTTTTTCAACTTTGCATTACTTTATGTTGACTTAACTTCATGTCATTCATAAAATAACCATTCACTGAATTTCAAAGAGTTATGCAAATCTAATTTCTGCAGAGATATTTGATAGAATACAAATGGAAGAAAAATGTCAAAAACAATGGCTATGTCTCTTCTGTGCCGAGACTAGACTAACCTGTTTTGTTTTGTTTTGTTTTTCTAAATATATCACACTCAGAGGCAGTGAGAATAAGGTTCTGGACCTGGAGCGAGGAATATCTGACTTTAAATCCTACCTTAGACTTTAATTATCTATGACGCTTACTAGCTGTGACATCCTAGACAAGTCATTTAAACTCTATTTGGATCAGTTGTTTTTTTTTTTACTCTAAAACAGAGATAATATTATCACCTACCTCCCAGGGTTGTTGTGAAGGCCAGGTGAAAAAATAATTTTAACATATATAATAAAATGCCTGGCAAATAGCAAGAATTAAATAAATGTTAGATATTAAGGAGTGAGTTCCCCAATCTCTAAAGTCAGTAGAGGAGACTGTGGGTTGTTTGAGGTCTGCCTGCCCCTCACCCCCTTCCCTTCCCCATTCTTCTTCATCCCTCTCTTTTCTCCCTTTGCATTCCTCCTCCAACCCATTCTTCCCCTATTTTCCCCCCTCCCCTCACCTGACCATCTCCAAGTTTCCTTTGTGAGTGTATATGGTGATGTTTGAGAGAGTGGAGGAAAAGTCAGCCCAAAAGTTAAATAAATTAATGCTTACAATGTGTAAGACCTCTAACCTTCAGGAAGGGGGGAAGGTGGAAGGGTTCCATCACAACTATATAACACTCTAAGGACAAGCTACTTGTGGTTGGAGACAGTGAAAATATTCTGGTTACTACGAACTTGCTCTTGGTGGAAAGAGATCTAGTCTCAGAACACTCAGCGGACAAGCTACTGTCAGGAGATACCCTCTCTGAGAACATTTTGGTTCCTACAAACTCTCTATCGAAACACATCTAGTCTCAGAACATGGAGAAGATAAGCTCCTTGGAGCATAATCCACAATATTTGATAACATTTCAGTTGCTTAAGGATTGTTCTCTGTAAAATTTAATCTTTCTTAAGAAAACTCAGGCCTTTCATTTTAGTCATGTTCTGTGAGAAATAAAGGTAAAATGAGGTATGAAAATAAATGTTAGATATAATTGTTGCTGTTTGTTACTCTGTGTCTCTTGATAAGGTACTTAAACCTTAACTCAGTTTTCTTATTTGTAAAATGAGATAATATCAATTAACTCTCAGGTTTGAAGTGAGAATTCAATGAGGTAATATTGGTAATCCACTTTGTAAACTTCATAGATCTATATGCTTGCCATCTCAAAAATGACCAAATATATATTTGAATTTAAGGCAAACCATTCAACACCAAACTAAATCAAGTCTCTACTCCAACCACTGAAGCTGAGGAGGCCAAAGTTGCTCAGTTTTATGAAGACCTATATCTTTAAGAAATGACAAAAAAAAGACATCACATTCATCATAGAGGATTGGAATGCTAAAGCAGGAAATCAAAAGATAATTGGAATAAGAGAAAAGTTTGGCCTTCAAGTACAAAATGAAACAGTGTCAAGACTAATAGAGTTTTGTCAGGATAACTATTGGATCATAGCAAACACCTGTTTTCAAAACCCAAAAGGCCACTTGATATAGTTATCATTAGAAGTTCAATATAAAATCAGATTGATTATATACTCAGTGGCCAAAGGTAGAAAAGCTCTATACAGTAAGTTAAAACAAGGTCTAGAGCTAACTATGGCTGAGGCCATGTGTTCTCAATGCAAAATTCAGACTTAATTTGGAGAAAGTTGAAAAAATATATACTATATAGGTATAACCTAAATAACATCCCTTATGAATAAGAAGTAAAGTGATGAACAGATTTAAGGATTAGATAAGGTAGATTGAGTGCTTGAAGAACCATGGAAAGAAGTTAACAATATTCTTCTGAATGTAGTAACAAAGAAACATCATAGAGAAAAATAAGAGCAAGAAAGTAAAATGGTTTTCTGATGAGGCTTTCTAAATAACTGAGAAAAGAAAGAAATCAAAAGAAAAAGGAGAAAGTGAAAGATATGCCCAACTGAATGCAGAATTCCAGAGAATAACAAGGAGAAATAAGAAGTTTTTTCTTAAATGAGTAGTGCAAAAAATAGAAAAAAAGCACAACCCAATAGACTGGGAAAGATGAGATTTTTTAAAGAAAATTAAAGATATGCAAGGAATATTTCATACAAAAATAGACATGGTAAAATACAAAAATTTTCGCGACTTAAGAGAAGTAAAAGTGATTAAGAAGAGCTGGTAAGAACATACAGAAAAAAAAAAAAACCTATACAAGAAAGATCTTATCATCATGGACAACCATAATACTATGGTTACTGATCTAGAGCCAGATTTCCTGGAGAATAAAGTCAAGTTGGTCTTAGTAACCATTGCTAATAAGGAGGCTATTGGATGTGATAGAATTCTAGCTGAACTATTTAAACTCCTAGAAGATGATACTGTTAAAGTGCTGTACTCAATATTCCAGTAAATTTGGAAAACCCAACAATGGACACAGGATTGGAAAAGATCAGTTTGTTACCCAATCCTACAGAAGGGCAATGCCAAAGAAAATTCAGATAAGCAAATGATTACTCTCATCTCACATGCCAGTAAGGTTTTAGAAGCTCAGTTTCAGCAATATGTGAACCAAGAATTACCAGAAGGGCAGGCTGATTTTTGAAGAATCAGACAAACTAGAGACCAAATTACCAACATTCATTCCATTATGGATAAAGCAATGGAATTCCAAGGGGAAAAAAAAATTAAACAAAAAAAAATCTACTTCTGCTTTATTGAGTACAGTAAAGCCTTTGACTATGTCAATCACAATAATATGTTGCAAGTCCTCAAAGTGTTTCAAGAGGAATATTGATGTGGGTCAAGAAGCGATAGGTAGAACCCAAGATTGGACAACTGATTGGTTTAAAGTTGGGAAAGGAATATGAGAAGGCTATATGTTGTCATCCTATGTATTTAACTTATATGCAGAGTACGTCATACAAAATGCCAAACTAGATGAATCAAAAGCAGGAATTAAAGTTGCCAAGAGAAATACCAACCATTTCAGAATATGCAGACAATACCACTCTGATGGCAGAAAGTGAAGAAGAATTAAGAATCCTCTTAATGAGAGTGTAAAATGAGAGTGGCTTGAAGTTTAACATTCAAAACAAAACAAAACAAACAACAACAAGAAAACTAAGATCATTGCAACTGGTTCAATCACTGATCATTTCTTTGCAGAAATAGGGAGAAAAAAATAGAAGCAATGTCAGATTTTGTATTCTTGAGGTCAAGGATCATACTGCAGATGTTGACCAAAGTCATGAAATTAAAAGATACTTGCTCCTTAGAAAGAGAGTTCTGACAAATCTGGAGAGCCCAGCAAAGAGCAGAGACATAATCTTGTCAACAAAAGTTTGTACATTTGCAGTTATGGTTTTTCTAGTAGTAATGTATGATTGTGAGAGTTGGAATATAAGGAAAACTGAGCTCTACAGAATCAACACTTTCAAATTGTGGTGCTGGAGAAGGCTTTTAAGAGTCCCTCAGATAGCAGTGAAATCCAATCAGTCAATACTTAAAGAGATTGTTTCAGACAATTCATTGAAATCACAAATACTGAAGGTGAAGCTTAAATACTTTGGTTTCATAATAAGAAGACAAGACTTATTAGAAAATGATGTTGGGAAAGATTGAAGGAAAAAGGAGAGGGCGTGGCATGGGATGGGTTGGATAGATGTTGTCACAGAAAAATGATAATGTGGTTGGACAAACTTTGGAAGATAGTGGAGGAAAGAAGGGCTCAGGGTACTATGACCCATGAGGTCATGAAGAGTCATACACCCTGTAATGACCTAACAACAAAATACTTGCTAGCAATTACTATTATTATGACAGCAAATCCAAATGAAACAACTTGAATGTGTTGGGAAAACTGTAAAAATGATGTTTTACTAACCAGTAATCAGGACTTTATATTAAGTATAATCATGACCTTCGTGTTGAACTTCAGTTTCTGGCAAGATTTTAAAAGAAACAGCCATGTCAAACTTCAAAGATTCATACAAATTTAACTGCTTCACTTAATCTTTCATTTTAAATCAACCACTGTTACTAAAGGCCTTGGTTTATTTCATTTAATAAATATAAGCTAGATGTCACTCAGAGTGATTTCTAAGCCTGTCATTTTCCCATTCATATTGATAAGTAAAATTGGATTTTTATGTGTTTGCATATTGACATATATTCTAAATCATTCTCCACGTATTATCAAACCTAAGCATCTGTGTTTAACACAGCAGACAATTTCACTGTGCTAGGTTCCATTAACTAATAGAATAATTATACACAGAGCTGAGTTAGCTGGGATCAGTCTCCTCTGGTGGGAAAGGTTAGTTTACTTCTGCAGTGGTCATAGGAAGTTCACTCTTTTTACCATTATAATTAATATTTTAGGTGCATTCCCAGAGAGAAAGAAATTTTGCATATTGCATAGTGTTTTTTTAATTGTGCAGACAGAAAGTAAGCTAATCTCAGCATTGAATGGAAGGAGAAGAATTAGACTGGCCTCACTGGAGCATTTAATGCTTACAGGTTAATCACTGACATATAGATTCATATGTTAAACACAATAATTTACTGATGATCATGGAATAAAACAATCTCAGAATAATTAAATAAACAGATTACTCAAAGAGTAAGGGAAACATTCATGTTAAAGTTGTAAAATCTACAACATACTGCCAATTTTGAGCCGACAATCAGAATTAGTGGAATCAAGACATATCAAAAAGCATTTATTAAGTTTCTATGTGCTGAGTACTATGCTAAACACTTGGAATACAAAGAAAGCTGAAAAAAATCATCTTTGATTTCAAAAAGCTAACATTCTAATGAGAGAGACAACATAGGAAAAACTTCATACACAGATACATAAAGAAATAGTTGGAGACCATCACAGTGGAAAGGAATTTCCAATAAACAAGATAAAAAAAGCTTTCTTGTAGAAGGTGAGAATTTAACTTCAATCTGGAGAAACTAGGAGGAATATATTGTAGGGAACAAATTAACAGCTATGTGGGATCACAACTAGAATGAATATGGAGAGTGTCTTCTATGAGTAGCAACAAAGAAGGCTAGTGTCACTGGATCATAGATTGGAGGGGAGTGAGGTATAGGCCAAGTAGAAAAGTAAGGGATCAGATTATGAAGGGCTTTACAAAGGGAAGAGAGAATTACATATATGATCCTCAAAGTAATGAGTTGCTTGAGTTAATCAAATGGTGATATGGGTGATGGTAACATGATCAAACCTGTGCCTTAAGACAATCAATTTGACAGCTAAGTGGATGATAGAATGGAGTTCATGGAGACTTTGAGAAGAGTTTTACCAGAAGGATATTTCAGTAGTTCAGGAAAGAGATGAAGAGATCTTATACCAGGGTGTGATAGTGTGATCATGTAGCAATATTGCAAAATACCAGGTGAATGGTATGAGTGATGCAATTGTACATTCAAAATATCTTAATAGCAGAGAAAATCCCCCCAAAATTACATACAGACATATTTTTGACTACCAACTGGGTCTTCGCTGATATCCAGAATCCCTATTAACCTCTCCCAGGTTTTGTATTTTTCTATCTTCCTGTCTATTCCAAAAGAACCCTTTTATCCTCAAACCACCAATAACACCCTTTCCTCTCAGCAGAATATCTTAATTAATACTTATTTGAGAAAATAGAAAACAGGCATTCAACATGAGCTCCATCTTATCCCACAACCATGGCTCAAACTTACATGATATCATCCCCCATTCTTCCTTCCTTTGCTTTTGTCTCAGAGAAAAAGGTATAATTTCTCCTTACTTCCTTGCCCTCCACAAGAGTGCACAATCCCAGCCACTCGCATTTCTTCCAACATTTTGTTTCTTAAGTCATCTCACCTTTATTTGAAATCTTCAACTTCTCTGTGCCCATTGTTTCTTTTTTCTTTGCTTTACATTCTTCAGTCTTCCGCAATCTTAAAATCACTTTACTTAACAATTCTGCCATCACTTCAAGCTATTTCCCATATTTATCCTTGTTTGTACAAGCCAAAGGCCCATAAAAGCCCTCTACGTGAATTATATCCACTTCTTGCATCTCCTCAAACAATTCTAATCTGTAAGACACTACAACAACCCAAACAGATACCACTAAAATCAACAGTGATTTCTTAGTGGTTAAATATTTTTTTTTCATTTTTGGTTACTTTTTATATTTATCTTAACATCTTTGCAATATTTTATACATTTAGTCACCTCCTCCTCTTGGATACTGTCTTCTTCATGGATTTTCGTTATACTTCTCTCTTCTTGTTCTCCTACATGAATAACTATAGATTCTTACTCCCCCTTGCTGGATCATGCATGTTTGGCTGGCTACATGTAGCACACAACACTCTTTTGTTGATCTTATCATCTCTAAATTAGCATATCCATGCAGACTAATAATCCAACCTTCCTCTCTCCTGAATTCCAGTTACAGTGTTATTAGTTATGATTCATGGATATTCCCAACCTAATGTTCTAAAAATATCTCAAACTCAATATGTTCAAAAAAAATTAATTTAACTCCCTCAGTCCCATCCATTTCTCCTTCTAAATTCCCTGTTTTTTGGTAAGAGCACTGCAATTCTTCCTGTTACCCAGGTGTGCCAATCTTGAGTTATCTTAGACTCTTCTCTCTTCCTAACTGACCATATCCAATCAGTTGAAAAGTTTTGCTGATTTGACTTTTACAACCTCTCTCCAATATGTCACCTTTATTCATATGGCTATGATTCATATTTATTGCAATATTTTTGCAATATATTTTTAATTTGTATTTCTACTTTTAATCTCTCCCATTTCCAATCTATTTTATGAACTGATATTTTAAAACACAAGTCTAACCACGCTATGTCCCATTCAAGAATCATCCTATTTCTTTAAAAATAAACTGCAAACTGTTCCGACTCACATTTAAAGCCCCTGAAAATGTGACATCAGTTTCCTTTTCCAGACTTATTTCACATTAGTCCCTTTCAATATTCTATATTCTTGGGAAATTGTCTTATTTACTATTCCCTGAAATTAGCAGTAGATTTCCTACATATGCTCAAGCAGCCCCAGTGCCTAAATGTGCTGGCTATTAATCTCTTCTTCCTGGAAACCTGAGATTCTTTTTATGCTTACATCATTTCCTCCTGGAAAGCTGAGATTCCTTTCATGCTTATGTCACTTATAAACTTCTATAGAAAAATTTGCCTGATTTCCACATTTGTTATTGCTTTCTCCCTCCTCAAATCATTGTAGAACCAATTGTGTCTTTATGGGTTATATCCACTAATATACCATTAGTATTGATTATTTTTGATGCAGGATTCAAATCAATTTCTCTCCTAATGCCAAGTCTAGTGTTCTTTCCATTATTATGTCTTTTTTTATTATTATGTATTATCTAATATTTTACTTCTACTAGTGCACAAGCACTGATTAATAGAGAATTTTAGTCAATTGAAAGGTAATTGACTCTCTATTATCTAAAACTGTAGTGTAACTATCATAACTTTCAGTTTAATGAAAGTTATATGTGGCCAAATGTACAAAATATTATTTTGGAAACAAAATTTAATTTAAATGTATGAATATTTATAAGTAACCTTTCTAACACATTTTCCCCAACTGGGATACAATTTATTTCTTTTGTAGATAAGCAAGCAAATCTGTTCTCCTATATTGGATATAAGCAATTGCCTTCTATAATCCCTGCCCAAATAAACACTTTTATATGATCATAGATTTAGAGCTGAAAGTAATCTTAAAGACCATATAGGTTGACCCCGCATTTTGTAGATGAATAAACTGAATCTGAGAGATTTAAGTGAGTTTTTGAGTCCATATGTGAAGTGACAGAATCTTATTTTAAACTCAGGTCCTGTGACTCCAAGTTCAGTATTTTCCAAATTTTCTAATGACAGAACTATTCTCACCCCACCCTGTTACCAGTATCATTTATTCACCCAGCAATACCAAAATGACTTCCTTCTGGGGCTGAATTGACTAATTGTTTTGCCCTTGGCTTAATACAGTCTTATTGGAAGCACAAAGGAAAGTCTAAAATCAGACTCTTGGTCTGAATGTGTTGTAAGAGTAGAAGATTTTAGTCTTTAGGGCTTCTATTTCAGAACATTTATAAGCTCTAATTTCATAGGAAGAGACAGAGAACAAGCATTCAAAGTAATGTTTTTCAAACTTGGTTATGCATTTGAAAATAACTTGTGTCAAGACCTTAGTAGGAAAGTGAAGAATTCCTACTGATAAATTCAGAGAACAGATTTACAGGGAAAAGAAATTGGATGATATTCTCCCTTTTCCAGTTTGCCATTAATTTCATCATTTGTCATGCTTCCTCATAAGGAGCAAAAAGCACAGTATTTCATTTTAATAGTATAAACATGTAGAGAAGAGAGGTATAAGTGAATATGTTCAAAAAATAGACATGACTGTAAAGCTGGTTCCTTTGACAACTAATACTGGGAAAAGTGTCAGAGGACTACTGTTGATTTTGTCATTGTGGTTTATCCTTCATTTTCAAAAGGGACCAATGACATGATAGACCTAAAGGCTAATATTTTATGCCTAAGCAAAGTTAACATCTCTCTATTAATTATATGTTAAATTTACAGTATAGCAAAAATCACCTTTTCAAGTACCCTGTCCTCTCTGTAGTGCCTAAAACTATAGACATTAGACTCATTTTTTATAATGTATTTTTTTTCTCCAGAAGATAAGAGTTCATTGAAAATATCCAACTCCAGTTGGGTATTAGAATAAAGACAGAACATCATACTAGGTAGAGAAGTGTCTTGTGGGACAAGTTTGCTTTTATGATTTGAAGTGCCTAAAATGGTGTTGACCTTCATCCTCAGTAGGAGTTCTCTTACTAATGAAATTATAGGTCCAGTCTTAGGTCACATCATGGTTATGTGTGTCTTTTCATTTACATGACCCCATATTTAGAGGTAAAAAGAGTTTTAGAAACTCTCTAGTTCAACCTCATTATTTAACAGATGATGAAATTGAGGAGGGGAAAGGCTACAAAACTGGTTCAAAGTCACAAACATAAAAAGTGGCAGAGAAAGGATTTGAACTTAGGTTCTTTGATTCTTCATTTGTGACCTAAAACAGAGCATGGTTTTGAAGAAATAAGCTTGGAAGGTGTATACTCTGCAGTTTTCTGTTACTGCATAGCAGTTACAGGCTCATGAGATAATCTCTATTGCTCCTATTCAAACCTATTTGAAAGAATCTCTTTATAAAATGGCAAATCATACTGTTTTCTCTGGACATGAAAGATAATGGGGTGGGGAATAAGAGATCACAGTGAGGCTCATGTGATATTTCCTATTATTTTATTCTTTATTAGTAATAGATATTTTAATTCCAAATAGATAAATTATACTAAAAAGAGTTTATTCTCATGACAACTTTCTGTAAACTTTTTGAAAAATAGATTTAAAATTATTCTTAAAACTTCAGAAATCAGGTTGAGTCACCACAGCCTTTTTCTCTTATTGAATGAGAGGATAAAGTTTACCACAGTTTTCAGAAAATACTGCATAATTTCAGGTGAGTTTCACTGGTTATTGTTTAGAATTGAAATATCAGAAGTCAAACCTTATAGACAGACACATTAGCAAGCTAAATATAATTGTTTTGCTATATCCCAACCCCATACTTTGGTCAGGGTGTCACATAAAAGGGGTATTAGATACATGCATTTTCTCCAATAACAGGGTAAAAATCATGTCCCCAAACCACATGTATACACACAGAGCCTTAGTCTTTGGCTCCTGGATAAACCACTGCATTACCATGTAAATTTTCCCCAAAAGTTTCCTAGGTAGGAGTTATTAGTCAATAATGACAAAAATGGCTCACATTGTGTTTGAGTTCTTCATTACTAACATAAAACTTACATATTTTCTGCATTTCTAGTAGCTGCACCTGTATGCTACCCTTCCCAAGAATTAAGGCACACTATGGGAATAATACATAGTATAATGCAATACACTGAGGTAGGAGAATAAGAAATAGCTTTTCAGGTGTTTGCCCAAGCCAAATATTACTTCTTTGGGTTATACTTGTGAATTGAGCATGGTATAGTAGATTCAAGTCACAAATAACTTGGTTCAGTTCCTGCCCCTAACACATCCTAGCTATATGACCATCCATAAGTAATTTAAACTCTCAGTGCTCCAGGTAACTAAGAATGTGAGTTAGAAATGAATTTTCTATTTTCATAAGTGTGTAATGATTGGAATGATGCCACCTGCTGGAGACTTACTGTAGGAAAGCTCCACCATGAGGCAAAGGTCTTTGAGGGCAAGGCCATGCAGCTTTTCTTTGGCATCAGGAAGTGAACATTGCTTATGGGTGGAAGAGGGGGCAAGGCTGGTGCTCTCTTTCTTCAGGACTTTGGTTGAGAGTGGAGCTAGGAATGCTCTCTCCCTTTAATAGATGGATGAATCTAGGCCTTTTCTACTCTCTTTACCAAATTCTTATTTTCCTTAATAAATGCTTAAAAGTCTAACTCTTGTTAAAGCTTATAATTTATTGGTGACCACTCATTAGATATTTTAGACAGACTAGCTAGAATTTTAGCCCCTTACAAGTGGAAGGAGTTTCTCCACTGAGAATTATCAAGAGTGAAAATTTTTAAAATTCACACACCACTTCCCCTGAGCCCCTTCTCCAAATAAATATTGAGAAATAAAATCTGGTAATTGCTTTGGTAGCTTTGGGTAGGTGGGGTTTTGTACGTGATGTGTCCTTTATCAGGGTTTGTGAACTTCTAAAAAATTACATTTCAATGTAATTGGTTATTCTTTTAATCCTAATTTAATTTTTATGTATTTAAATTTTTAGGAGTAGTGATCCATAGGTTTTAACAGACTTGCCAGAGACATTCATGACACAAAGAAAGGTTAAAACTCCTTTTGTGGAAGAAAGATGATGTATATGCTGGTGTGTCTGTGTGTGTTATGGCACAGTAAATGTTTTCATATTTCTTAAAGAGATAAAAATGAATAGAAGACAAGAGAGTGGCCATGCAACTCCCTACCTCAGACACTGGAGTTCTTAAAATTACCTAAATCTTTCTTCCTAAAAGAAGAAATGGAGAACTAGTTCAGATATGACAAATCTCTTGGAGCAGAATAGTGTCTCTCTAGTCTATAAAATAGTCTAGTTATCAGAAGTAGGAACACAGGTTCTTGCCCCAGTGCAAAGACAGATATTATAGCTGAACTCTGACTGTATCCCCTATGGGAAATTGCCATTATCCTCAAGACATACTATTGTCCTAAAAGGAAATTCGTACCTTAACTGGCATGTCTTATGGAAATGCTATAAGTGTATCAGGTGTCAGACACAGGAAAGTGAAGATGACTGCTTAAGAGCATAAATAGGCCTGTATTTGAGTGTTGCATATGTGAAAAATGAAAAAAAAAACTGTGTTACTGAATCTAAATGCTTGAGGGTAGTGGATAATCACTTTAAGGGTATAGACAGTAGTGTGGATTTTCATATCAGGGTCTTAACAACCCAAAAAGAAGGTGAAAAATTTCTTATTATGTACAGAGCTTAGAAAAATTATTGCCAAAAGTGGTGATTAAGGAGATAGTATCATTAGAGCCATGAATTATACTATAGGCAAAGAAAAAATAAAAGACCAGTTAGGGAAGAGGGTTTTTTGAAGAAATGAAACTAGTGGAATTTAGCAAGTAAAAGAAGTGTGAAAGAAGATTTAAACAAATAAATCCAAATTTCTAAAGCTACATTAAATGAAACTTTTCATTTTCCCAGTTCTTCTGGAATTTGGGTAGTTCAAGTTTAAGGTTCAAGGAATTCAGTCAAATTATCTATTGTATGAAAGGTATCTACCAGAGAGGATGACACGTCAATTATTGATGATATGATCAGGGTGTATGTGTGTATGTGTGTGTGTGTGTGTATAAATATATACACATACATACATATACATACACATACACATACACACACACACACACACACACACATATATTCTAAATCCAATAAGAGTAAATCTTGACTAATGACTATCCTTAGACCCATTAGGATAGGATTCAGAATGCCATGGGTTAAAGTAACTCTAAAAATTGAGGAAATACTTTTCATTTACAGTTCACAGTAGGTCTCAGGTGACATTTATGAATATATGTTTATGTGTGTTTATGTAGTATATATGTGTATGCCTCAATATGTACACAAATATGTACATATGTGTTTCTATATGTACATGTATGTGCATGTAGTTATACATACACACACATATATACATACACACACAAACACCCCCATACCCCCATCTATCTATCTATCTATCTATCTATCTATCTATCTATCTATCTATCTATCTATCTATCTATCTATCTATCTATCTATCTATCTACCTATAACCCATTTCCATAACATAGTAAGATAAAAAAGATCATTGAACATGAAACTGCAAACTATTATGTAAAACTTACTATTCCTTTAAAATATATAATGAAGTTATCATGTAACTTTATTTGCCCTCCCCCTAGCCCCTGACCACAGCTACCATTAGACACAAGTATGTATGTATGTGCATATGTATGCATGTACACATGCATGCATGTGTATATGTGCAGTTACACGTATATTCATGTGTATACATACATATGCATGTGCATATATTCACACATGTGGATCATTGTATATAAGTGAATTGCATACATGATATGTATAGGTGTATATGCATGTGTATATGTGTATATATTTAAAAATCATTCTATATATACTTCTATTAATCAATTTTCTGGATGAATATAGCATATTTCTTGATAAGCCTTTCATATTTAATTTGGGTATTTATAATAGTCGAAATAACTTATTTGCTAAGAGATGTTCTTAAAGTAACTTTACTATCACTGTGTATAACAAATTCTTGATTTTTCTCATTTCACTTTTCATTACTTCATTTAAGTCTATACATTTTTTTCCACGATCATCATCCTCATCATTTCTTATAGCACAAGAGTATTTAATCAAAATGATAGACAACTAGTTCAGCCATTTCTCAATGGGCAAGTATCACCTCAACTTCCAGTTCTTTGCCACTACAATGAGAGCTGATATAAATATTTTAAAAAGATATAGGCTCTTTTCCTTTTCCCCTAATTATCTTTGGATATTGACCTATTAGTGTATTTCTGGGTCAACGAGTATAGGCAGGTTAGTAACTCTTTGGGCATAATTTCAGATTGCTCAGCAAAATGGTTGGATCATTTCACAATTACACCAATGATAAATTAGTGTCCAAATTTTTTCACATCCCCCTCCAGCATTTGTTACCTTCCCTTTCAGTCATTTTAGCTAATCTGATAGATATAAAATAAAATCTCACGTTTGTTTTAATTTGCCTTTCTCTAATCAATAATGATTGAAAATTTTTCTTATGAATAAAAATTGTTCTAATTTCTTTATCTAAAAACTACCTGTTAATATCATTTTATCATTTGTCAATTGGGAGTGACTCATATTCTTACAGATATTAAAATTTTCTCTATAGATTTGAGATGAGACCTTTATCTGAGAAAAAATGTCTATAATTTTCTACTTTCCTTCTGCACTTGGCTACATTTGTTTTATTTGTACAAAAACTTTCTAATTTACTATAATCAAAACTATTCATTTTATAGCTCATGCTACTCTCTATCTCTTTTTATTCATGAATTGTTTGCATATCCATAAATCTGATAAGTAATATGTTCCATGTTCTTCACATTTTCTTCTAATACATTCTTTATATCTAGCTCATATATACATTTTGACCTTTTCTTGGTAAATGCTTTAAAATATTGGTCTATGCACAGTTTCTGCCACACTGTTTTACAGTTTTCCCAACAATTTTTACCAAATAATGAATTTTTATCCCCAAATCTTGTTTTTACACTTGTCAAATACAAGGTTATTATATTTATTTGCTGTTGTAAATTTTATGTCTTCTCTGTTCCATTAACCTACCTTTCTATTTCTTTCCAACTACTGGGTGGTTTTCATAATTACTGCCTTATAATATAGTTTAAGAACTGGCATTGCTAAACCTCCTACCTCTACATTTTTTTTATTAGTCCTTAGTTTTATATTCTTGATTTTGTGTTCATCCCAATGAATTTTGTTGTTATTTTTTCTAATTCTGCAAAACAATTGGTTTGGTAATTTAAATAGAATGGAATTGAATGCATGCTTATATATATGTATATATATATAATATATGCATATATATACATACATATATATTTGTATATTTACACATTATTCTTTATTGTCTGTAAAGGATCTAGACCTATATAGCCTCAATCTAGGGGCCTAAATATGGAAGACATATATTTTATTTCACATATGGATTTTACAGTAATGGTCATAAGTAGTAGCAAAGAATTTGTCATATCTGCCTCAGTATGCCAAACCCAAGTCGTGTTACTAAAATATCAATATAAAATGGAATAAGCTGAAGGGTCTTCAAAGTCCTCAATTAAAATTGTGAGCAGTCAGCAGAATCCTATTTAAAAAAAAAAAAAAAAGCCCAAGCATACATGCTTCCAATTCAGAAGCATATAAAAGCATAAGACACAATTCTGGCAGTAATACAATAATTTTCTGCAACCCAGCATTACAAGGTTGCTCTGCAAACCATCAGTTAGTTGGATGCATTTAGTGCTGGGCCCCACTTGTACTGCATAAGTCACTCTTCTTTCCTTTTCAGAGTCCAGTTGGGTCTCAGAACCATGAAATTAAGATAACTTATTTATCACAGTTTGTCCTTCATCACTAGGTGTCCTCTAAAACTTTAAATGCTCCATAAAATTTGTACATAGACTTGGTGGTTATATGCATACCCTGAGTGTACCTGCCTCTTCATATTAATTCTACTTAATCTCATGCACCCTAAACTATGTTGACACTAGAGAGGAACCTCTGCCCTCTGGAAATAATAAAGCATTGCTGAGGTCCTGCACAGGAAAGTCACCTAGAATGCCAGACCCTGGCAAATCCTACAAAATCTGACTCACACTCTCTCAGCTTCCAAGCCAGTATCAGATTCACTAATTATTCTCCTTCATGTTCTCACATTCATTTTCTAAACCTTTTCTCCATATCTGCCCAGGAAATATTTTATTTTTTATTTTTTCCTCAGGAACTATTAAATCCTTGATTTCCTAACTCTATCAATTACCAATATCAGAAGAATGTCCTTTGTAGTCTTGAGCAGGGGGTAATCAGTCACTGTTAGCAGTTGTGAACCCTCTCAAATTGGATGCTCAGCTGATACCTCTTCAGAATCTATCAATCATCATCACTTTAGGAATCTGAGAGGTTTGAATTTGGAAACTCCCTCCTGCTGAAAGATCTTTTGAAGAAAGAACCCAGTGTTGGGTCAGTGTAGTTTTCTCGGCCTATGTAAGTTATGTGGTGTAAGAAATCCTTATATAATATTCACCTCCAAAATATTATTGAAAAATGTGTCTCTCTTATGTGGATGATATTTCATAGACCTGAGGTAGCACCTGATAAAGCTCATAGTCAAAAACATGGTAGCTAACTCACGAAACTGTTGTGAATTAGTACAGAATAATGTACTCCATTCTATACCTTAGCATTTATAAAAAAGAAGAACAGGGAATTAATAATGTTAGTAGACTAGTTAACCTTGATTTAGTTCATTAAAGTAGATCACAGGAGGAGAAGTATTCATCATTATTGCCTTGTAACCATGGTTGATAATTGTATTAATCAGAATTCTTTAGTATTTAAAGGTCATTCATTTTACAATGATATTATAGTACAAAATATTCCTTTGACTCTACTTATTCACCCTGTGTAAGTTGATACAAATCTTCCATTTTTTCCAAAAGCCATCTTTTTCCTTTGTTTCTTATGTCACAATAGTATTTAATCATATTCAAATGTCATGATCAGCCTTTCCTCAACTGAAGGACAACTCAAAAGTTTTTGTTTGTTTGTGTTTGCTTTTTTTTTGCCATAACTCTGCAAGGACAAAATGCTTTGAATTATGGGCAACATTTAAGTATTTCTTGTTATTATGTTTCTTAGTGGACACTATCAGATTCCCATGGAAAGGGATAATCAGTAGAAAACTATCTTCATTGGATCTGAAAGTTATTGGCCAGGGTATAATTATAGGTGGCTAGGGTGAGGAGTCAAAGAAGAAATTAGGCCAGTGAAGAAGCAGGTTGCATAAGGATCCAATTCACAGACAATAGAAGGGACTATAATAAAAAGTGATAAGATGTGATACTGGAGAGAGTAAAATTATAGATAGTAATGTTATAAAATCTGACCTAGGTTCAGAAAAAAATTGGCTAAAACATTTTATTTTTCCTGTACAATATCTTTTGTCTTTTGTTTTGTACTGGGCCTTTTACCTAGAACATTGAAGGAGTATTTTAATTGTTCTTACCATCTCAAATCTCTCTTCAATCTAATTTATTCTCCACTCAGTTGTCAAAGTGATTTTCCTAAAGTGGTGGTCTGGCAAAAGGCATTCCTTGCACAATGTCTTATGTTTCCCTAATGCCCTGAGGATCAAATATAAAGTTTTCTGCTTGGTATTTAAATACTTTTATAACCTTCCCACCTTTCCAATTTTGTTATACTTCATTGTCCTTTATGAGCTCTGTAATTCAGCTATACTGGCCAACTTGTTTCTTCTCACATGTGACATGTCCCCTGACTCCCTGTATTTGCAATTGTACCTCAAGCTTGGAATATTCTCCATCTTTAACAGTACCTTTTGGCTTTCTTGGCTTTATTCAAATTCCACCATTTGTAAGGGGACTTCCTCACCCTCCTAGTGTTCCCTTTCCTCCAAGATAACCAAGATTACTTTCTTTGTATACTGTATATATTTTACATGTAGATACCTATTTGCATGGTTTCTTCCCATTTAGATTGTCAGATGCTCTGAATTGAAACATAAGGTATTGGATATGAAACCATACATGTTTAGCTAATTTACCAATTTTTGATTGGCCATTGTAAGATAAAGTCAGGCCTCAGAATTAATTGTGTTGAAGAAATAAATGAATCAAGGATGTTTCTGTATCAGGAAGATTTTGCACATTTTGTTTTTATTAAGTGGATCTTTTTTAACAATTCAGTTGAGTTTTTTTCCTTCACTATAGGATTGGAAGATTTTAAGTACTAGTGGAAACAAAACATTTGTTTTATATGATTCTAATTCAATAAGAGGCACTGGTTGATGTATAGAGAGTCAACCTCAAAAGCAGGAGACCTGAATTAATTTCCTGCCTCTGAAAAATTCTGGCTGTGTTAGCCTTAACAAGTCACTTAACCACTCAATGCTAAACAATTCTTGAAGACTAGTTTGATACATAATCTTGTTACCCAAAAGTTCCCTGTGCAAATGAATTTGAACATCTTCTGTCTATATAATTAAATACAACATATTTGATCATCCATAACAGGTACTACATTCTCAGGTGCTGTGATTTAAACATGAAAGCAATGGACTCCCTAAACTTAAGGAGCTTATATTTTACTGAGAAGAAAAAACATGAGTACATAGGAACATAATAGAAGATAACTGATGATGTAGAGAATGCTAGCAACTGGAGATATTAAAGAAGACTTTATAGAACAGGGTAGTCTTGAGGTTATCTTATAAGAGTAGGTAGCCTGGGGCAGCTAGGTGGTACAGTAGACAAAGCACCAGCCCTGGATTCAGGAGGACCTGAATTCAAATATGGCCTCAGACCCATGGCACTTACTAGCTTTGTGTCCCTGGGCAAATCACTTAACCCTCACATTGCCCCATAGAAATAAATAAATAAATAAATACAAATAAAAAAAATTTTTAAAAGAGTAGGTGGCTTATAAAAGACAGACAAGGAGTGAGTACACCATAGAGATATGGGATGAGATATTCAAAACTCAGTTTTTATACTCATGATATCTTTTGCTTGAGGTTAGCTTTGAAGAAGAAAAAAAATCTAGAATTTATATATTGCTTTACAATTTGCAAAGAGTTTCACAAATATCTCATTTTTATCTTCACAACATTCCTGGGAAGTAGTTGTTATTTTCTCCATTTTACAGATAGGGAAGCTGAGGTAGAGAAGTTAAATTATTTACCTAGGGTTGCATAGGCAATACGTTTGAGGTAAAATTTGAACTCAGGTCTTCCTGATTCTAGGTTCAGTGTGACACTGAAGATAAGGAGATTAAGAGGCTAAAAAGGGAATTTTGATTTTAGGCAAAACTTAGTAACTAATTTCAAGGGAATAAAGAACATGTGAAAGCAGTTAGAACAGTAAATCTCTATATGTGTTTGAGATAATTAAAAGCAAAAATTACTTCAACCATCTCATCAATGAAGTAGTACATTAAGCTGTGGAATGAGGCATATCTTGTCTGACATGGACAATGTTTTATTTGTTTTTGTAGTCTTTTTTAAAATGGGGTTTCTAATTTCAAGAGGTAAACTCACTGGGAAGTAATACCAATATTTTTAAAATTTATTGTTCTCTTATTTTTAGATGAGAGATATTTTTAAAAAATAAGATAGAAAATGAAAAAATTAATTGTCATTCAGCATGCCATGGAACAAATGGATTGTAGATTTGAGTTTCAATTATAACTAGTTTATTTCAATAGCTAGAATTTTAACAACTAATATGGAAATATGTTTTACTTGACTACACATATGTAACTTTATATCAAATTGTTTGCCTTCTCAATGAGAAGGGAGGAAAGGAGGGGAGAAAGAGAATTTGGAACTCATTTTTAAAAAATGAATATTAAAAATTGTTTTTATATGTAATTGGAAAAATAAAAAAAATAAAATTAGAACTTTCATTACTCCTTCTACTTCTACTGCTTATACTGAATGGTTGTGGCCTCAAACAAACCGAGACCTGAGAAAGACATTAGCTTAAAATTATAAAGATACCCCACTACATCCAGGGCCATCTTCAGTCATCCTGATCTATATTTTGCCACTCCAAGATAGTTCTGGAGGAGAGAGTGATATTGGTGACTTTGCACAGCCCTGCGTTACTCAAATCCCGTTCACTAAAAGTGATGACATTACTTCCTCACTGTCATGTTCCTCTACAAAACAAGGGACAAATAACAAAAAATAATCATATCATAGTTCTAAAGTTGTTTCTGAAATACTATATCCCCACTAACTTTAAGTATTTTGCTATGGCATCAACATTTTTTTTTTCTTTTTGGGATTAAGCAATTTTTTTCAATTGTTATAAGTTATATGAGAAAGTAAATGGAAGGGGAAAAGAAGCTTTTACTAAGCACTTACTATGTGCAAGGCACTACTATGCTAAACACTTTATAACTTCAATTGATCCTCATAACACTATTAGTTAAGTCCTATTATTATTCCCATTTTACAGGTGAGAAAACTGAAGCAGATAAAAGTTTAGTGATTTGTGCAGGTCGCAAAACTAGTAAATGTCTGAGATGAGATTTGAACTCAGGTTTTCCTGACTAGTTTTAATGCTCTTAACCATAGCACCATTTGGCTGTCTCCTGCATAATTTTTATGGGGATTAGAAGCTATTTATTTTTATTTTCAAGGGAGAGAGGCTGGGAATACATAGTTGTATAGTAACTATTATCTGTCAGGAACAATTCTAAGTTCCTTACAAATATTATCACATTTTATTCTTATAACAACTCTGTGAGATGTGTTATCATTTATAATGAAAATAACTGAGGCAAGTAGAGTTTAAATAAATTACACACAGTCACACAGCTAGTAAGTGTCTGAATCCAAATTTGAACTCGTCTTCCTGTCTCTAGGTTCAGAGCTCTATTGCCTGCACCGTCTAACTGCTTCATATTAGAGGGAAAACCCTAATTGATTGTGAAACATTGAAAGTTTTGAAGATCCAAGGAGGGAAAACAATAAAAGTTGCTTAAAAAAGATAAAGTTAGGGCTGTCAGTAGTGAGAGGAAGAGTGATGGGAATATAGAATCAAAAGATCTGGTTCAAATCCTAGCTCTACCATTTACTACTTGGGTCATATTAGGCAAGTCACTTAGCCCATTTATGACAAAATTTTCCTTTTTATCAGGGAATTTAATGATCTCTAATTTGTTTTTCATTTCTAAAGTAATAATTTAGTTCACAAGGGTCATAGTTTCTTACTTTCATTCTACAGAGAATGTTCCCAAACAACAGACAATGATTCCCAGGTAGGATCAATTTTCCCATTAATGGCTGAGTCTTTACATCAGCCTCCTACTACCCTAACCATTTATGCTTTCACACAGCCCAGACTCCACCATCAAGGATCTCAATCAGAAATTTATTTTCCCCACATGGAGGCATACATGTGTATTACTTTCTTTCAGGTTGTTTCCCTTTTAAAGCTCAGGTGTGGTGAGAATGGACCCACAGTCTAGACATTTGGCCAATAAATCATACCACTTATCTACTGCAAAGAGTTAGCCTCAGATAAATCTTGAATGGGCAGTTGATGGGGCATTTATGACAAGCAGACACCTGAATTTATCTTATGACCTGGTATATCTACCTCATCAAGGCAGTCTGTTAGATGAATACATATGCTGACCTTTATATACTATCATTCCTATTAACCAGCTATATCATTAAAGGGAGAATGACAAGAAAAGCAAAACAAAAAAAAAAAATAAATTGTGGAGGTGGCGCAAATAAAGATTCAGCTCTCCTATACAAATAAATAGAAGAAATAGAATCTATTGAATCTTTTTGGGGTGAGGAGGAAGAGAGGGTACATTTATATTGTGCCTACTATGCACGAGACACTATTCACCATGTTAACAAATATACTTTGAGATCCCTGCCTATTCTGGGGGAACTTGGATAGTGACATTAAATCTCTTGGGAAGAAGATGGAAATACTAAGTTCACGTGAATGATCTTGCAAAGGCACGGGATACAAAACTAGCAGCCATGTGTGAGGAGGCATGGCCTAGGAGATACAAAAATCTTTGCCTTATGAAGAGTCATGAACCAAGTTATAAAACAGAGGTTATAATTCTACAAAATATAGGCCTTACATTCGCAGAATGGGAGAAGGCTAAATTTAAGTACTGTATTTCAGAGCCCCATGTCCCATAAATGGGATAAGTGGGTTACATGTTTGTTATTCCATGACAAGACTTGGAGAACAAGTTTGGTCTAAGGATCTGGCACTTTATTCATTTGGATTAAAAAAAAAAAAAAACTATGGAGCTGACTTGTCCAGTTCTACCTTTATGAGTTTGCCTATACTCTCCTCATTGGCCTGATGAAGCTTTTCTTATTCCTCCTGTCTAATCTGGGAAGAGGAGGTTGGTTATGGGTGTAGTTTGATGGTTACCCCACATGCTTAGAATGTAGATACTGAGTCCTTCTTTGGTAGCAGATAGAGAAACTATAGTATTAGAGTAACTATAAGAGTCACCATGCCTGGAGACAACAGTAAGCCACAAATGTACCAATAGATTAAGCTGAGAGTTGATATTAAGCACAGTTTTATGATGGTTGCTTAGTCATGGCATTCATGATTAGTTGCAAAATCCATGATACCCATGGATAGTTATGCTATATCTTAAGGGAATACAGTTATAGATAGGAGAAGATTGTTCCCTACTGTGAGGCAATGAAAGGTTGTGGCAACTGGGCATTAATAGTTTGTTGGCATCTTCTGTCTTGGAAGGAAATTATACAATTTGTCATGGATAGACCCACTGTGACATCTCTCGGTTCTCTATATACTTGGTTCTACATTTTTTTTAGATTCTCAAGTGGAAGACTTTTATTCATATTTACAAATCAGTGCAAAACAATAAATAACTGAAAAGTAAAGGCTTCTAGTAAGATAGACTACTGATTGAAGCTTTCTTCTTATATGATAACCCTACATATATACGATGAGGAACTATTTCTACAATCAATGGTAACAAATGAGTTTTATGTTCTATGAGAATGGGCAGTAATATATGGAAAAAAGTGATAGCCTTGAATATTCATGGCAGGAATGATTCCTGGGAATAATTGAAAGAAACGACTTTATCTTCATTTTATTTCCTATTCACCTTCCTGCCTACCTATCATCTATCTATCTATCTATCTATCTATCTATCTAACATTTTATCTATCTACCTTCCTATTTATTGATTTTAAATTTATTATGAGTTGCTATTTTATTATTGTTTTGTGTTTTGTCTCTGCAGAAAATGGCAACTCATGTAAGAAAAAAAGTATTAAGCATCATGAGGCTAGATTAATAATTTTCACCCTTCCATCTAAGTTTAATAAAATTTTCTTGTGTGATTTGAGCTTTAAAGTTGTGAGGAATCTGTGTGTGTGTGTGTGTGTGTGTGTCTGTGTCTGTGTCTGTGTCTGTGTCTGTGTCTGTGTGTGTATGTATATGTAATGGAGGGAATGGCTCCCAGTCTTATTGTTACCTGTGTGAAAGTTGTGATCCAAGAGTGGAAGAAAATTTTCTGAAATGTAACTGGGTCCATGATTTCATGTCAATTTCTTAATAAACATTAAATTTGATATTGTCATTAAAGGGAAATTATATGGACACGAGAGTCACTTCTGGGCTAGACTTTAAAAGAAGAAAATTAAGCCTAAATATTCACAGAATTTTAGTTTGAAGCTAGATCTCAATGGCCATCTAGTCTAATCATATCCAAGAGAATACCAATGATCATATACTAGGCAAATGGGCAGTCAGCCTCTGCATAAAGACCTTAATGAAGGTGGATTTGCCTTTCCAGTCACTCTATTCCAAGACAATTCATTCTACTTTTGAACAGTTCTGAATTTTAGGAAGTTTTTCCTGACACTTTCCAAATTTTATGCAATGTTCTTCATTCCAAATTCTGGGGCACAATAATAATAATTTTATAAAAGTTTTAATTTCCTTTCTACATAACATCAATTCACATATTTAGTTAAATATTTTATGTCAACCCCCCACCCACAATCTAATCTACTCCAGGAGATTATCCCTTGTTTCTTTCAATAATACTAAGATATTGATTCAAATCCCTTGATCATACTGGATTCCCTCTTCACAAATCTACCTAGGTTATATATGCCCTTCCTAAAATGAATCTAGTACCCTTTGTGGGTTCTGACCATGAAAAAGTAGGGGGGTTTCATTACCTTATTCTTACAAGCTAGACCTCTCAATTTAGCCCAAATTTGTTTTACTCTTTTGATTTGCTTGAAGTCCATGTATTTCAGTCCTTAAAATTGCTGCCAACAATGTTTCTAGAATCTTGTATTTGTGAAGTGATATTTTTGAACCCAAGTATGTATGACTTCATTTTGATGTATATTATAATTCATCTTAGATTTACTCCCATGGTCTAACTTGTTATTAGCTTTTTGAATACTGATTTTATTTTTTCATTTTGTTTGACATTCCTCCCAATACTGTATCACCTGTAAATTTGATTAGCATGATTTTATAAAAGTCATTAACAAAGATTTTGAATAGAACAGGGCAGATTAAAGATCATTGAGGCATATCTCTTGAGATCTTCTTTGAAGATAGTATTGAACTCCTCCTTCAGTTCAATCATTTAAACAGTTTCAAATTTATTTAATTGTATCATATTTATGTCTCTCCATTTAACTATTACTTCCTTAAAATCTAAATAAAGCATTAATATAAAACTTCCCTTATAGTTTATAGTTTTATAGTTTAATACTATTATTTGAAAACTAAAAGTTACCTTGGTATAACATATACTTTTGAAAGCATTAATACCATTTTCAATAAACAAAGCATATCCACTCTCCCCAGGCCCCACTAAGGTATTAAAAATTCTTTTTAACAAATACATGCAGTTGATCAAAACAAATTCCTACACTGGGTATTATATATATATCTATCACCTTTTTATCATGAGATAGGTAGCATAAATGTCATAGTGGACTTTTTCTCTGATTTCCTAGTCATTAAAATTTATTTTTCTACTTAATGACATTGTTATGATATGATAGAGTCTGTCCTGGTACTGCTCAATTCACTATACATCAATTTATCCATGTTTTCCAATGTTCCTCTTATATTTATTTCTTCATATTTATTTATTTATTTATTTGTTTGTTTATCTATCATTTATCTACCTCTTTATTTATTCATTCATTTATTTATATTTTTATATTTTATAATCATATTTATTTATTTTTTCACAGTCCAGTAGTGTTCCATCACATGCCAGAAATCTGTTCAGTTCATGATCACACATCCCCAAGCAACCAGTTCATTTCTATCTCTCATACACACACACACACACACACACACACACACACACACACACACACACACAAGCTGCTGTAAGTTCCCAAGGTATATATGAATCCTTTCATCTATCCCCTTGATCTCATAGGGCTATAGATCCAGTTAATTCCCATTACTCATGTTTCCCTGAGATGCTCTCCTAGCTGTACCCTGTTACTAATCTCTACAGAACTCTCTCTGTATCCCTATGTTAATCTGGGATGGAAAAATCACTGAATGAATATAATTCTTCAGGGAAAAAATGAATATAATTCTTCAAGAGAAATGGATATTTAATAAGATAGAGAATTTTCAAGCTACTTTCTAAGGAGTTATTTTCATCAGTGAATTTTTGGATCTACTTTTCCATTGTCAATTACATTTTTTAAGGTGGTCTTTTTTTTCCCAGTATTTTTGTACCAAGCTACTGAATTTTCTTTTTATAATTTTCTTTCTTTGCTTTTAATTCTTTCCCTAATTTTTTCCTTTATCCCTATTATTTGATTTTCATTGAGGTTTTTCTTTTAGCAGTGTGATGAAATAATGAGATTTAGCAGATACTCAAAGACCCACCTGGAGATTAATCTAGACTGATTGAATCAAGTGAAAGTGATTAACTGCTGATTAGCCTACTTCAAGTTAACTGTATTATAATCACACCTTGAGAACACCTTCAGAACCAATGATGCCAACCAATCAGCTTGAAGCAGTGTGTAAGGACCGCCTCTGTTCCAGACCCATAAAAAGCTTCCACAATCAGTTTGCTGGAGAGAGTTCATGATTGAAGCAGGCTTGTGGCAGAGGACTTGAGGAAGAACCAGACCAGGCTGGAACTCTAGGCTAAATAGGCTTTTTTCTTAACTTTCTGAACTCTATGGGAATATCTGTATGTTTTAATAAATGTTTAATGCCCAGGGACTGGTGTTAAAGCTTCTAATTTAAGGTGACCACAATTTAGATTTTAAACATCACAGCAGTTTTGTCTTCATTGTCTTCTGCATTTGTCTCAATCTTCCATGTCACCATAGTAATTTTTTATTTCACAGTTCCTTTTTTTTGTTTTTGTTTGCTCATTTTTCCACCCTATTTCTTGATTTAGAACATTTTTAATGTTTTGCTCTATTCCCAGCATAAAGTGTGGAAGGGATTCTGTCTCAAGCTTCAGGCTTTTTATTTTGTTGTTTTCAGAGATATTTATAGAGATTTTAAATGTTTAGTTATTTTAATGTGGTGTGATCTATGGACAGGACTGGCGACTGCTCATTTGGTCAGTACACAGGCCTTTACCTAGGAGTGCTCCTGATCCCCTGAGATTGCAATAAATACTGTTCCTCATAGCTTCTTCTACCTCTTAACCACAAATGTTCATCACTGCCCTTCACCTGTGACCCAGGAGTGGATATAGGCAATGGTATCATCAAACAATCTGGATCTTCATTCAGTGCTAGCAAATAGTTAGCACATAATCTCTTTCTGACCAATTGTCAGGTCTTTCACCATCTCTGGCATGAGAACTTTTAAAGCTGCTGTTATTTCTGACACCACCACCTAGTCTTACCACTGGTGCTTCATCCACATTTGTTCAGAGCCAGCCTCCCTCCCCCATGACATAGATCCCTCTTTCTGACTTCCTGTGTTCTCCAAATGGAGGGATATCTTGCTCTGTCCTTCTGTTGATTCTACCACTCTCTAATTTGAGTTTAGACATTAGTTTAAAGTTCTTTGGAAGGAAATATTGGTAAAGGTCAGCTGAGTGCTTTCTCTACTCTGCTGTCTTTGCCCCATCCCAAAAAGTGCTCTTTTAAGTTTTGACATAAATTGAAGAACAACCTCCCAAGCAGTTGACAATGATTGATCAAAAATCTGTGAAGTACTTAAGATGGTCTTAGTATTGCAAATAATAGAGAACAAATCTAAAATATGATCCTTGATTTTTAGGAACACACCATAGATTATTATGTGCTAAGATAAATGATGTAGACACTAAACTATAGAAATTGAGAGGAATCAGGGAGGGGTCGATTGAATGCTGACGTTGGCAGTGAAATGGTGGGGCTCATGTATCAGAAGGAGAGTAAAAGACCAGAGATTATAATCATTAAATAATGTTAAAATGTAGTAATTTGTATGTATTCCTGTTAGGGATGTCATACATATCTATAAAATCACTAAATGTCTTTAGAAGGTAGCAAATCATTCCATGCCGAATGGTCCAAACAGTGAATAAGATAGACATATATAGTGGGATATCAGTGTGAGATTTAAAATTGGATATTAGATCATAAATCTCCCCTACTTAACCTTTCCCTTAATTTATCTCTCAAACTAGTAAATGGAAGCAGCTTTTGGTTTTCTAGATAGACCTTTTTATTTATAGTTATGATAGTCACAAGGTGATGTTGATTAGAAGGATAGGAAAGTAGAAACACAATACAAATCGTCTTAAGTCTAAGCTTAGTCTATATTCCTTATAAAAACTCACCAAACCGAAAAAGGCCACCTTTGGAGAGAGAGAGTCTGTGCTGCGCCGTCAGGAGTCCCGCCAAGCAGGCAAAAGGCCTCCTCTCGTTCTCTCCACCCCGGAAGTCAAAAAACCCGGCAGGCAGTCTGACATGCGCAGCAGGCGGACTGTTCATCTCCTCCCCAAAAGGGTGGTCCTTGAAAAACTGGCGTCTTTCAGTTATCCTAACCGACTGTTAAAAACTTTCATATTTTACCACATCAGCTAGAATGAGATAAGTGGGGAAAGTTACAGAAGAAGTGGGATATAAACTAGGCCCAAGAGGGTTTATAGGAAATAGAAAAAGTAGAAGAGGGAAATTATTTCAGGAGAATAGAACAACAGAAACAAAACTACCTAAAGTTAATGTGGTCAACCTAGCTAGGACATGATACTAGCCTAACTTAAAATAAGGATATACCCCTCTCAGCAGAGTATATATAAAGCAACCTGCCAGATACGAATTTCTAGACTCCTATTACTTTTTTCCCTTCTTCTGGGATTTTTCCCTTCCTTTCCTTTTGTTCTAAGTAAGCTATTTGAAGTATAAGTTGAACCCTAATCTTCTATATAGAGGGAGGCACACATTTTCCTAAGCATTTGATCCCTGCCTAATATACAGAAAAGAGTTGATTTCCTGGGCAGCACCAACATTCTAATTTGCCATTGTAAGTGTGAGACTTATAAATGTTGAGTACCAGCCTCCTATGGGAGAAGATTTCCACAATAGGGTATTTTATAGAGAAGGAAATGCATCTCTAATATGGCTGACCTCTTTATTTAGAGAACTGAAGCTATGTGAGAAAATAATTATTGATGACCAGTATATGGGGAAATTCAGATTCCCCTTTTTGTTTGCTCTTAGCCACACTCACTGTCGCTCTCAGGACCACAGTAAGATAGTAGCCACAGTACTGTCTCAGTCTGGGTGAAGTCAGAATTCTTTGGATTGTTCACTATATAGAGAGATATTGCCCTGAATCAAGGAATATTTCTATCTTTCTGACCTGATGTAATCCACCTTTATTTAAGTGAATCAATTAGATTTGAGTGATGTGTAATGGTCCAACTCTTATGAAAAAGGGATAAAAACCTGGAAAATTAGCCATATGCTATCACTTTCTCTCTTTGGACCATGAGAAGCTAGGCAGCTGTTTTGTTAGTCCCTTACCAGTAGAGATGGATAAATCGATAATATACTTGCCCCAAACTGTTGTCTCTTATAATTATTTTAACCATCATAGCTTCTATCATAGGAGCCAGAAGATCTTGTAATCCCTACCCTCCATTGTTATCAATTACCCAGGAAGTTTGATAGAATAGGGAATTCTTGTGCAGTAGCCCCCAGAAATATGTTTACTTTGTAGAATCTAATGGGTTATTTGAGTTCTTGATGCCTTTTGTAAGGATGGGAACTCATTGAATCAATCAATAACCCCACTGAATTTGAAATAATTTTAAAAATTTCAATCGCTCTGATATATTTTCAAGGGGGAACACATTGCTTTTTGGTTTAGAAGCTTCATTCATTCATTTAATTATTTACAGCAGATTTATTTTATTTTTAATTCACAGAACAAAACAAGCCATTTCCATAATACAGTACAATAAAAAAGGTGATTGTGTATGAAACAGCACATGTACCATGCATAACTTGCTATTCCCTCCAAATATACAACAAAGTTGTCACATAAATTTCTTTTTTTCCCCTTTTTTCTTCCTTCCCCCCATGCCCTATAGACACAAATAGGTGCATATCTATCTATCTATCTAATCTATCCCAGGTTCTATATCTATAACTCTGTTTGTAAAACTACCCTATATGCACTTCTATTTATCAGTTATTTCTCTGCATACAGATAACATCTTTATTCATGTCCTTTATTTTATTTTATTTTTTTGGTGAGGTGATTGGGGTTAAGTGACTTGCCCAGGGTCACACAGCTAGTTACTTTGCTGGCCCATCCTTTATTTTTAATATGTATGTATAATAGTCAAAATGACTTAGCTGCGCAAAGTCATTCTTAAAACATTATTGCTCTTAGTGTATGCAATGTTCCTTGGTTCTTCTCACTTCACTCTTCAGCATTTTCTCAAGTCTTTCCATGCTTTTCTAAGGTCATCGAGCTCATCATTTCTCAGAGCATAGTAAGGTTCCATAACAACCATAAACTACAATTGATTAAGCCATTCTTCAATTGACAGGGATCCCTTCAATTTCCAGTTCTTTGCCACCACAAAGAGAGATGATATAAACATCCTATTCATATTCAAAGTTATAATTCCTATTTGTGAATTTTCCTCCATCTTATTTTTACTATTTTCTTTCCTAGCATTTCTTTTCCCCCATATCATTGTTACTTTATTTTTGCCCCCCAGTCTCCCATCCCCCCATTTCACCCACCGCTTCAAGAGTTCCTCATCCCTTCCCCCACCCTCACATACCCCTAGAAAAGTACCTCTCCCACTCTGTTCTCCAGTTTTCACACCACTCTACATGTTAAGACTTCTCCACCCTTCCAGATATGCATGACATTTCCACCCATATGAATAAGGTTCTAACATTGCCAGCCCTCTACCCAACCTGTTTTCTCTATATTGTTTTTTCTTTTCCACACTCCATTTTTATTATGTAATCCATTCTTTTTACTTTTTTCTAATTTTTTAAAAAATCACCCTATCATACAAAAACCCAATTTGAAATTAATCAAATTAAATTGGAACTACCTACAAAGGTGCTCAGTGGTGAAGGAATAAAATCCATTCAGCTGTTGGATAAAATAAAATCCTGCTACATGTGAAATACATTGGGATTATACTCAGTCATACCCTCTAGCTCTTATTTAAAATTACAAGCTAGTTTGAACCTTAGAATTTGAGCATGCAGAATCCCAATGGCAAAGTAGGAAAACATGGTTATATGACAGCTTCTATGAAAGAAAAAATTCACAGAGAACAGTACCTTCTGACTTCCTTTTCCATCTCCTTTCCCAGTCCACAGGAATACATTGCAAACTTTGAAAGGTTTACAAGTTCTGGAAAATTTAGACTTCTTATGGGCTTTCTAACAGTGTTTCTAGAACATTTAATAACTATTCTATGAGCCAAAGTCATCCTATGTATACCAAGGGAAGGGGGGGTTCATGTTTCTATAAGAAACCCAGCACAAAGCTACATCATGCCTAATGGGAACATTAAAATAATTCAAGAAAATTTGGAAACTATTTCCCAAAATAAAAAGCTATGAGTTCACTCCTTTGTCACAAAAGTTTGAGTCCGTTTTTTCCATGAACTCTATATGCAATTGTGGGTGAGTGTGTGAAAAACTTTGGAGGGCAGGAGGTTATTTTGAACCTACTACTTTTATTTGTCTTCTTAGTAAATACCCCTAATTGCTATTTAAAATTTCCTATTAATTTATATCAGTGGATACACAGAAATGAAGGATACATATCATTGTAACAGAGTTACCCCTTGAGTACTAAGAAGTAAAGTAGTTTTTGGCCTGTGGAGACTGGACCTCCTAATAAAGGGGATGGTTGGGAAAGTGAGTGTAGAAGATGTGTCAGTTCTATATAGGTTTAGGTTATCATCTGTTTCACTGCTTTTTCATACATTACTGGTCTATTCCATATGACTTGCAGCTACAAATTCCTATAGTCATTGTGTTCCCAAATAACCATGTGAACTCCTTGAAAGCAGTTGCTGTTTTGCCTTTCTTTTGTATCCTCACTTCTTGGCACCATCTAATAATTCGAGATCAGAAACAGATATATTTTATCAAAGGAAATGACATTAAAAAAGATTCATTACCCCTTACTTGATAATATTAAGCAATATAAGCCTTTCCATCTGACTTGCAGTGAAACTCCTATTCATCTCCAATTAAACTGTGAACTCTTTTAGATTAGATAATGGATTACTTTTCTGTTTATATTACCAATATCTAGTAAATGTTTGTTAATTAAAAAATAGTGGAGAATGTCTGAAATCTTAAACATGAAGTTTTAAAAAATATTTTCCAAAATATTTTGGAGAGAAAAACAAAACAAAGACACTTCTAATAATCTCAAAATGTACTTTTACCTGTTTCATTTTTTCCCCTTGAAACCAGCAGGAGAGGAAAAGACCAGATAATCATTAAGTAATTTTAAAATGTAGTAATTAGTATGTATTCCTGTTAGGATTATAACACAAATCTATTAACCCATTAAATATTTTTATATGGCAGCATGTTATTCAATTTGGACAACTAAATAGTGGTCCAAATAATTGTTTTGGAATGTTTCTCTGGCATATAAATAGAAAGGAGAATGCATATGATTTAAATCCAAAATTTAATAAGGCATAATTCACAAAATGCTTATGGTTAACATAGTAAATGCTTTTTGTTAATGACTTGCAAAATTCTTTAGCTCCTTGATGGTACGTCCTTGACAGATATTGAAATTTCAGCAACTTAATCTTTTGATCAATCAATCACATATCCTGTGGTAACATTCATAATAAAGGAGCACTTTACTAAACACCTTCTGGAATTAAATTCAATTCCATTTCTGCAGAATATAATTCGTAGTAGTCAAGTGCTTATGACCTTAGATACTCATCAATACACCCATTACTATAAAATCTCCTTGGGACCAAACTATAAACAGTTCAGTAGAGAAAACTGCCAATACAACAGATATAAGGTCTTTTATTGGGAGACCATAATTGGGAGCCAAAACAAAAATAATAAAAATATTAAATAGAAAAACTTGAACTTTACCTTAGCATATGAACATTTGAGCAGAGGCTTATAAACAAAAGCAAATTATGCATTTTTTGCAAAAAATAAAATAAAATCCCATGACATATACTTTTTAACTAGTCTCATAGCCTCAAATTCATTTTATGAGCCACCACAAAATAAATCTTCTTAAAACAATGATTTCATCTTTTCAGTGACTTCCAAAGACATAGAGCTGTAAATGCAATGTTAGCTATTATCTAATCTTAACTATTCTATATACTAAACCTTCACTTTTAATATTATGGAAAACAGGTCCTACGTTTCTCCCTAATCCTTTTCTCCTTGTCCCCCAGTTACATTGTTCTAATTTTTTGCTCACCCTGTTTACCAATCCTGATGACCTAACACTATTTCCTGCCAACTCCCTCCCTTCAACAAAAAATTTATTTTGCATGTCCTTAAATCCTACAGATTTTTTTGTATTTTAGTACCAACCAATCTCTTATATGAAATACCCAAATACTCCTGTACTGATCTCTTCTTTATGCAATATTTTATAGTATATACTGTTTGTCTCCTTCCTTTGGGCTGAGAAATATGGCATTATTGTTATTTAACAGTTCTATGTTAAAAGATCATGAAAGCAGAAATTGGAAACTGGAAGTGATAATAAACAACTTATGGTTCCTTTAGGAGTCAGGAAACTTGGTTTCTAGACATGACTTTGTCATTAAGTTGTTCTGTTAACTTTGGCATGACTTCATCTCTCAGGGCTCAATTTCTTTGACTATGGAATGAGGAAATTAAATGAGGTGATCTCTAAGGTCCATTCCAGTGCTAAATCTATTTCTTTTATAAATTGTGTCTGCCACAAAACTACAAACTTTGCAAGGACAGAGGCTATTTTTGTTGTGATATTTTTCAAAGAGTTGGTACTATACTAGAAGCATTTCTGTAGGACTTAGAGTTTGTGAAGCACTTTATGTTTTATATCCTTTAAATCTCACATCAACTCTGTGAGGTAGACCTCATTATTGTATTCATTTTATAAATGAGAAAATCGAAGCTGAGAGAGATTAAGTTACTTCTGAGAGAAACAGCTAATAAGTTTCTGAGGAAAAAATTTTAATTTAGGTCTTCCTAACTCCAAAGTAAGGAGTTTGTGCTATATTTTGTCATTATCCCATGTAGCTACCTAGGTATTAAAAAGTGATTTTATACTGAATTAAAAATAGGTATGGATTTGTGTATTTTTATGTTTTAAACCATGTTTTGTTTACTGTGAGAAAGTTTTGGTTTTTTTAATAAAATAGCTCTTAATCAAAATTTCCAAAAAATTACATGACAGACGTCTCTATCACATCATATTGTGCACTAGTGATCTTTAGAAATAACATTTACTGACACATTGATATGGTATAGAGAAAAGAACATAGTTTCTAGAGTTAGAGTATGACTGGGCAACTAATTTAAGTGGCCTGGACTGAAATTTGTTCATCTGTAAAATGAAAAGGCTAAACTAGATAACTTCAGAGGTCCCTACAATTTTGAGATCTATGATTCAGTCTCTGACCACATTTCAAAAGGAAATTACCAGTTAATTTTAAGATTTTATTCTAAATTTAAAAAATACAAAGTCTATGAATTGTTAGATAATGATGTAAAAATAGTTTCATTGATATAGTTTGAAATATTTAGTTTTAAATTGCCTAATTTTATTTTACTATATTTACTTTAATTTTATATTACCTAAATTTCACTCTTTATCTCCTTGTTCTAGAGAGATCCCTTATAACAAAGAATTATTGAAAAATGTAATTAAAAGTAAGATGAAGTGCGGGGGAGTCAGCCAAATCAATCAACACTTTGAAAAAATTAGACATTATATATAATTTTTTCTACCTATATACCTGCTGCTTCTGCAAAGAAGTTGGAAGAAATGTCTTCTCATATCTTTTCTTCATAAGTTTGTAACATTCAGTTTCAATTTTTGTGGTTGTAAATTCTTTCCATTTATATATATATATATATATAAAATCTGTTTATTTGTACTTTTCCTGAATCTGTGTAAGTTCATGTGTCTCTGTTGTCTTTCCATTCCTCTCCAATATTGCCTATTCCTATCTTTTTCACTTTTTTTTTTTTTTGCAGGGCAATGAGGATTAAGTGACTTATTCAGGGTCACACAGCTAGTAATTGTCAAGTGTCTGAAAATGGATTTGAACTCAGGTCCTCCTGAATCCAGGGCTGGTGCTTTATCCACTGTGCCACACAATATTTTGTCATTTTTACCAATCTGTAGTGTGTGAGGTGGATTTTGAACATTCTTTCATGTGGCTATTTTTTTTTTTGAAAATTGTTTTTCCATATTATTTGAGTCCTTTTTCAAAGTGAATAACACACTTAATATTTCTTAGATAACTTTTGTAAACATGGAAATGAAAAAAATCTTACTCATCAAAAGTGTATCTACTGATTGACCTGTATATTTACAAGTTTTAAAAAGCAAAATCAAGCCTTGAAACTCATGGAAAACAAAACAAAACAAAACAAAACACTAGAAAATCTGAGCCCATCCCAATGCTAAAAATCAATGCTACTGAAGTGAAAAATCCTATCAGTATCTAAGTTCAATGAGAATGCATGACATTTTTCTTAATGTAAGGTTAGAAACTGAGAAGATTGACTAGATTTAGGGTTATAAGTTTACAGTTTTAGCGGGGGAAAGTACATTTAGTTCTTCCATCCTCTTCATGTCATTTAACAGATGACCAAACAAAGTCTTCTTGAGCACATGTTGACTTACCCATGCTCACACAATTAGCACAGGTATATGCTGGATCCAGCTTTCATTGGTTGTTAATTATTCAAGTTTTAGTGTGAGTATTTACACTTCAGAAATAAGTAAAGGTTGCAAATCAGGGCTTGATTTATTGCTTGCTTGATTTCCTAGACTTAAGAAAGTAATGGAGAAAATGTTAATGATGTAGAGAAATTCAGTATGTCTTATATGCATTTCCTTCCATGAAGAGACAGTTTATCAGCTCATCCCTGGTAGTATATAACATTTTGGAAAATGTGTAATTCAATATCTAATACATGATTGTTTATCTCCATGAATTCATAAAGAAGTATATTTAAGGCAAACTATCATGGATATTCTCTGTTTATTGCCTTTGGTGCAGTGTATATGGAGAAATGTAGGATAAAGGAGAACTTGTGCTACTTGGATTTCTCAGTTATCCTTTTCAATATCTTAAATTGAAAAACAAAATTAAGACAGTTTTACTAAGACATATCTTAATCTAAAAGAAAAAGCAGAAAACAAAGTAAAAAATCATTTCAAAAAGAGATCTTATGGTGGTTGACTAACTTTCTTTCTCGAGCCTGAATTGGACTTGTGAATTTGGGAAAAGAAAATGAAATGAAGAAATGAGAATACAGAAGAATGTGGGGAGGTACAATTCAATTCATTTAGTATCCAAAATAATGTTGTATGCATTGTGAACTTTAAGAATGACAGTTTATTGTGTTTTCCCTCCAAGTTTCAGATAGATTTTTTTTTCTTTTCCTGGAGCTATCAGAAGAAATCTCCTGCATCTGGATATAGAAGACATAGGAGATAAAGCATATCAGGCCTTGTGGTCAGAAAGATTTGGGTTCATATATTGCCTTTGGCAAACACCAACATATGACCCTGGGCAAGTCATTTAATTCCTAAATGAATTGGTGCAACTCTCAAAGATTATAAGAAAAAGAGGAGGTATGGTTTTGCATTGGCAGAGAAAGTGTGTACAACAGAGAGTTCTCTACACCAATAAAATCATGGGTATGAGATTAAAACAAACAAACAAACAAAACAAAGCAAACACAAATCTAATAAGCCTGCAGCATTATTCAGGGGTGTATAACAAAGAGTATCATATAAACAATATATTCTTTTATAGTTTCTTAAGTAGATGTTGCTGACCTAGTCAATACTAGAGTATTTTAATAAATTGGAAGAGGTAGTGTGTTTAGGAGACTGTGATAAGTACCAGTGGCAGTAGGAAGCTTTATGATGCCCCAGACTATTAGCTTACTGAAATATGATGACAGTTTAACATCATAATCCTCTTTTGATTCACGTACAGGTTTTACAGCTTGCTGTTTGCTACAAAGTAAAATGAGTTTCTAGTATTTAGCAGTTATCTATGTCAGTCTGTTAGATCATTAACATTTTGTTGGGGATTTTTATTTGGGGTTTTAAAGAGGGATACTGGAATATAAAATGCTAATGGATTTAAAATGTATCTCAAGCATAATGATCCCAGAGGTCATGTTGTGGTTAAGAGTTGTTATATTTAGAAGTCATTACTTCTGATCTTTCAGGTTTCCTGTACTATATTGAATATGACAAAATATGCTTATGCTTTCTCTTTAAATTAAGAATGAATGATATTTTTAATCACTATGTTGTTTTCTGACCTTATATCAAGGAGTTCTGAAAAAGTCCAATTTAGTTCAGCCCAGCCTTTCCATTTTAGACTCATGTCTGCCTCTAATCAGACTAAAAAATACTGTGCAATGACACTAAGGCTTCTGCCAAGAGCTTCTCAGAAGCTAACAAATGCCACTGAGACATTTGCAACCCTGAGAGAGAGCTCTATTAAGGGAGTGATCATCATTACCCAACACCACTAACTGGCATTTGTCTCATGACCTCAACATGGCTTTGTGTTGCCCTAACTGACCCATCATTATTTTTATTCATATATAACAGCTGAGATGAAGGGATATCACTTTTGAGTGTCTGTAATGGAGAAAATAATTTTTCATGAATTCTGAACCAATTCATAATAAACCAAATTCCCAGCATCCATAGTAACATTGTCAAATATTATTAAGTCTTACCATAGTATCCAGAGGTGGCTGTTAATTTTGAACAAGCAGTCAAGAACTAAGAGTAACTATTATCTGCAAATTACTGTAACAGTTATTGTAGGGGATATAAAGTATGAGAAAGTGATTGCCTAACAGGTGACATCTGGCTAAATGGCTTCATGCAAAATTGTGTAGCTCTTCATCTCAGGGCATTAGAAGCTTACTATATAAACAACTGCAACTACAAATGCTTAGAATTAAAATATGGGCAAAGAAAAAAAAATCCCCTTAGTTAAATAAAAGTCACAGAGACATTGAGGAAGTACATTAAAAAAAGAAAAGTCAAAACAATGAAAGCAATACAAAGTGAGATAACAATTTTGCAAGAATTGTGAGAAGCAAAACAATAACAACAAAACAGAACAGAATGAATATAAGCACTGTCAGAAAAGTTATGTCCTAATTAAAGAAAGGTCAAAAATATAGAAAAAGAGGAAAATTAGATCTCAATAATAATAATTAAAAAAAAAAAAAACCTTGAAAGTGTAAGGAATGGTTTAGAACAAAAGCTGGATAACCTTAGCAAAGCATTGTATGTCCTGAAACAAAGAATGAAAGAAACAGAATGACAACAAAAACATCCAGTGACAGAACTAGAAATATTATAGTAAATCAAAGGATAGAAATCAGAGGCCTGGAGTTAAAATCTTGTCTTTTGTATTTTCAGCAATGAACCCTTAAACATATCACATCACTTCATTGAATCTAAGTTTCCTCATTTGCCAAATGAGAGATTTGTACTAGATCTCAGACGTATTTCATACTTCAAGATTTATGTTCCAATATCAAGAGTACTAATGATTTCTACAATAATAATAATTTACCTAAAAAAGTACAACTAGACAATCTAAGATTCACTGGCCTTAAAGGAGCAAAAAAAGGGCATGATACAAACATAAAATTAATTATCATAACTCAGCCTATCATCCAAAAAAATGTCCTCTTGAAAGTATTTTAAACTTAGAGAGGCAACAGGGTTGAATTCAAGTCACTTCAAAAAATATTTATGAGGGGGCGGCTAGGTGGCGCAGTGGATAAAGCACTGGCTTTGGATTCAGGAGTACCCGAGTTCAAATCCGGCCTCAGACATTCGACTTACTAGCTGTGTGACCTTGGGCAAGTCACTTAACCCCCATTGCCCAGCAAAAAAAAAATATATATATACATATATATATATATATATATATTTATGAGATACTAACTATATGCTAGTATTTGAGTTACTTATAATTGTGAACTCTAGTAACAAATAACCAAAGAATCACAATGGTTTCACAACCACTGTTATCTCCAAAAACAACAAAAAGCTCACACAGGTTAAAAGCAATATATGTATGTATGTATGTATATGTATATATGTGTGTATGTGTGTATATATATGTATAATGTATATATGTGTGTGTGTGTGTGTGTGTGTGTGTGTGTGTGTGTGTGTGTGTGTGTATTTTTCTTTATTCCATTGGGGAAGAAAAATTATTAGACATTTGAATTGAAGCCTCCTTTAATAAGAGGCCCAAGGCAGTGGGGCTAAACCTTGATTTATATATTTGTGCCTACACACACACAAAAACATATGATGTAGCATAACAACAGTAGTGAGGCAAAACAGCAGCAGAGAGACAAGTTTGTCTCCTGACAAAAAATTCATTCATAGCAGGCCTTCGTGTCTTGGCCTGTTACTGCTTGCCCAATCTCAGGGACCATCAGTTCTGTGACTTAGTTGCATCAGTGTTCATCCAGAGGGTAAAGGTTGTTATTATGCCATGCTCAGGGCACATCTTGAGAACTGGGTTTAAGCTTTGGAAAATCCCGGTACTAAAAAGAGTGAACTAAAAGTGAGAGGTGTTCTTGGACATGTTCTTGGGTGTACTTAAGTAGAGTTAGCCTTAGATTCAGGAATATCTGGGTTAAAATCCTTCCATTGAATTATTATCTGTATAGCTCTCTGTGATTAAGGAAATTTTATAGCAGTGCAAATCATATATAAATTACTTTTCTCCATTGAGAATAAATGATTATTTTTCTCATCTCAATAGGCAATCATTAAATTAGGATTGAGGTATTCTCTCTTTATTTCTTCATTCAGGGACTAACCCTTGTAGATCAATCAGTCTCTGAAGGACAGGGCTGATGATGAGGTTGACCTAATCCTCCCTTGAACAATTCCATTAATCTTGGGAGGGACCCCACCCAACTAAGAGAATTTACTTCTGATTAAAGTGCAAATTGAGTCTAATTTCACTGAATTCCATCCCTAAAAGCATTAGGTTTAGGTCCTTGAACCTCCCACTGACTGCACCCTGCATTGTTGAACTTGAGTAGTAGGTTGGGGTGAAGATTAATTCCTTTAAAGAATACCAGTGGTAGGAGTGGTTTGGGTTGAGATGGATACCTTTGTTCAGATAGCTGGGGGCAGCTCAGTCTCGTGATAGGGCCACATTCTCAGTAGGAAGTGCTAAAGGTTTTCAGTCCACCTCATAGTCTACCTCCTCATTAATTGTTCACTGATCAGAATTAATACACTATTAACTAGGATCATTTTGGATTTTTATCACAAATGCAAAAATGGAATAGGTTTGTGTATGTGGATATACACCAACAAACACACCTATTCCATTCTTGCATTTGTGAAAAAATCCAAAATTTCCTAATGAATAGTATATTAATTATATTTCCATAGCTTTTTTAACTTTGTGTGTGTATATACACACATATACTTTTACCTTTTTTGTATATATATGAATGCATTTAGGTATGAATATATCAAAATTATATGAACAAATAGAAATCTTATTCAAAATACCTGTTTCTAAAAGATGAAAAACATAAAAAAAAACTTTCTTTATATGACAAATCTATCTAATACTAAGAGCTATCATTATTTGTAACAGCAAAACAATAGAAATATTTCTAGCAAGATCAGGGGAAAAGTACATATAGCCACTCTTTATTATTATTTGACATAGTGTTTTAAGTCCTAGTTGTTGCAATAAAACAAGAAAAAAAGTGGGAAATAAGAATAGATTAAAACAAGGCAAAATCCCTCTAAATCTACATGATATAGTAGTTTACTTGTCCATAAAAATAAATAAATATGTTAATCAAGACAAGTGTCAGCTTCAATAAAGAATCAAATTAAAAAGCCAATCAACAAAAATCATGAGACTTTCTCTATCACTAACTAAATTCAGTAAGAAGTGTTAGGAAGTGAGATTTGATTTATTATAAATAGGAAGAAAAAGGGAAGGAAGGAAGGAAGGAAGGAAGGAAGGAAGGAAGGAAGGAAGGAAGGAAGGGAGGGAGGGAGGGAGGGAGGGAGGGAGGGAGGAAGGAAGGAAGGAAGGAAGGAAGGAAGGAAGGAAGGAAGGAAGGAAGGAAGGAAGGAAGGAAGGAAGGAAGGGAGAGAAAGGAAAAAAAGAAAGAGAGGAGAGAAAGAAAGGGAGGAAGGCAAGAAGGAAACAACAGAAAGATAATGGAAGGAAGAAAGAGGGGGAAAGAAAGACACAAGAGAAAGACAAGAAGGAGGAGGAAGAGGAGGAGGAGGAGGAAGCAGAGAGGAAGAAAGAAAATGTGGGAAATAACCCATCAAGCTAGATACAGTACTAACAAAAATATATCAGAAACATATTTTTTTTTAAAGTACAACAAAACCTAAACAATTAGATGGATGCAAAGTTTTCATGTTTTAATTACTCAGGTCATTTTTGACTAAGTTAAATTAATTTGGTAAAATAAAAATTCAAGAATATAAAGAAATATAATGGGAAGAAAAGTATTGAATGTTAAGGGTGTTTTAGCTTATCAAATTTCACATCATATTGCAAACCAAAAATTGCCAACGAACAATTGAAAGAATGTGGGAAAATCAGTATCAGTTAAGATGCTTCATGAAGAAAATTGAACCAGAAGAATATTCACAATGATACAACAAAGATATTTAAAACTGAGAATCAACAAATCTTTGGTCAACTACAGCAGTCAATGTTAATACCATAGAATCAAAGTTAAAAGACAGATCCTTTCTTTCAGTTGATAATTACTAACACATTCATGGGATACGTTCATAATGCTGTTTAGCTTTTGAAGACTGCCTATTTATGAAAACTATATATTTTAATGTTACTTCAACTCAAAAAGTTTGTAAACTTGTGTAATCTTTTTTTGGGGGGGGTTGCAGGCAATGGGGGTTAAGTGACTTGCTCAGGGTCACACAGCTAGTAAGTGTCAAGTGTCTGAGGCTGGATTTGAACTCAGGTACTCCTGAATCCAGGGCCAGTACTTTAACCATTGCGCCATCTAGCTGCCCCCAACTTGTGTAATCTTGATGGACAAGTAGATCAATGTCATTAAGACAATAATAGCTAACACTTATATGACTCTTTTCAATCACAAAAAATTTTCATATAATCTCAACAATAAGTTTTACCCCCTATAAAAAGACATCTGTTTAACTAGAGAATCTCTAGGGTTCCTTCCATATATCTTTCTTGTTGGAAATGTATCTTGAGACAATACTTTGGAACGTCTGGTTGAGTGAATTCCATCAGACCCAGAGTGACTTCTCACTATTACAGAAACCTTCAGTTTCCATGATGCCTGCCTAATATCTAGCCTCATGTGAGAAGATATTGCTGTTGACATCCAATGTTCCTTTATTTGACCAGGCTTCCATTTTCTTTTCTGGGTGTTCCTGAGGGAAGGATTCTATAGGCCAATTGAATGACTTCCATCAGTGCCAGTTCAAGACAATTTCCACATCTTGCATTTAGTCTGATCGCTTAACCAGTAGGTGCCAAACTTCCAGTGTAAAGAGGAACAAAATTCCTTTTGATCTTAGGTCTTCCATCTTCTAATGTACCTGTTACTTGAAGGAAGAGGAAGAACCAAAAGAAGTGAGCAATGAGACTTCCCTCTCCCTACCCCCCCTTCTTTTTTTTTTAATCATAAAAGTAAGTTATTATTTTCCAGTTACATGTAAAGACAGTGTTAATATTAATGTATGGATCACCTGGATTTGATGGAGGTACGTTATTATAAAAAAGAAGTTTTATGAAACCCTGGATTAATAGGATTAATAGAAGCAAAATGTCCTTCAACTGAACTCGAAACTTAACCCAGATAGCTAGCAGGTAAAAGACCCTACCTCGTGACTTCTTTTCCCTCAGGATAGGATTTCTCGAACTTATGGTATCATCTGGGCATACCCATCCTTGCCAAACCCTTTTTTGGAATGCTGTAGTCTTATCATGATGCTTCTGAATTTCCCCCATACTTGTTATAACAGAAATTGTTAAACTACTTTTTTTCCTTCTGGGTTGATTTCTGTATCATACTATTGAAACTGACAACACCTTGTAATCAGTGGACTAAAACCATATATACCCTGAGAAATGGGGAGTCCTCCGAGCTTCTCTCTTGGGAGGGAATTCTCCACATGATCATGTGTCATTGTTATTCTTCTTGGCACAATAAAATATTAAATTGGTATTATGGGGTTTTTTTTTGGTCTATCTCTGATTTTTTTTGTAGGAGGACAGGTATGTTTTTTCTGTCCATCTCTGATTTGAAGGAGAAATTAAACATTATTTTTCTGATCTGTTTGTAAGAGACAAGCAGATGTTCTCTTTCTAGTTAGTAGGAGATATAAGATATTGTAATTACTCTGATCTGTTTTATTAAGTTTTTTTGTGAGGCAATTGGGGTTAAGTGACTTGCCCAGGGTCACACAGCTAGTAAGTGTTAAGTGTCTGAGCCCGGATTTGAATTCAGGTCCTCCTGACTCCAGGGCTGGTGCTCTATCCACTGTATCACCTAGCTGCCCCTGTTTTATTAATTTTTTAGGAGAGATTAAACATTATTTCTATTATCTGTTTGTAGGAGACAGGCAGATACAAAAAACTATATTTTAATATTCAACAATAGTTATTAACATTTGTTTTTATAGGATATTTTTTGGTTCCAGATTTTTCTGTCACCCTGCCTTCCCTCCCTCCTCCCCCAAGATGCAAAGAAATCTGATATAGGTTATATTTGCGCAATAACATTAAACATATTTCTGCATTAGTCATATTGAGAAATAAGAAGCAGAACACAAGGGAAAAACCTCATAAAAGAGAAGAAAAAAAAACAGCCAAGAAGTGGGGAAAATATGGTTCAATCCGCATTCAGAATACACAGTTCTTTTTCTTTTTTTTTTTTTTTTTGGATGTGGAGAACATTTTCTATCATAAGTTCTTTGAAATCATTCCCCTTTTGTACTTCCTCATCTAGAAATCAACCAGTGTGGGAAAATTCTCTTAAGAGATTTACCCAGACCAAGAGTTAACCAGATAGTAAAAGAAACCCTAAATTTGGGCTAATGGAAGTATTACTCCTCATTGTGTTTTCTCAAAGAGTCCTGGGAAAATGTTGATTCTTCCTATTACCAGGATAGGTGATAAAGAAATTGAATGATTTGAATGATATAAGTCACATACTTCAAGATAGTTCACCTCCTATTTCATTAACCAATCATAATTGAGTAGGCACTCCTTGGGAACATTTCCTCTTTGAAAGGCATATAAACTGTCACCCAACCACTATTAGGGTTTTTGGTCTAAAAGACAGATAAAAATAACTATATTTTATTAATAACTTGCTGGACTTATTAATAAAATTATTAATTACCCCATTAAATTATGGCTTTCAACTTTTTAAATACCACAGTTTTAACTCCATCTCATACAGTTCCCTTTTCTGCCTCATCTACAAACCTTGAGAGGGAAGAGGAATAGTGAAACAGGATGCCTATTTTACCATCTAACCTTGTCTTTTGTATTTCATATATGCTTATCTCTAGCAAGATCTATGACCTCCTCTGAAAAGAGCAGTAGTCTCAATTCAATACAGATTCTTACACCTGGTTCTACCCAACATGTTTCAATGATTCAGAGTTCCTATACCTCCTCATGTAAACCTTATTACCCATCCCAAACTACCCTATTTCTTGTTATGACTCCTTTAAACCTTCCCATGTCAAAGATCTAAGCTAATTCCAGAATTCATTGTACTATTCCCTCTGAAATGACTGTTTCATATGTAACAAATTTCTCATCCTTAATCTTTTCTTTTCCTTCTCTATTTACTAAGTATTACTGAAACTTGGGTTTCCCTGTTTGATGCAGTATTCTCTCCCTTCCTCCATCACTTGCTACCTCTCCTCCTTTGATATACATGCAGTTTTTATCTACAACCCAATCAAAATCCTGGTTGCTGTTGTCTATATACATCCAGGTCACTTTTCTTTCTTTCTCAATGAGTTCAGCATCTTGATCAAAATTTTACTCTGCTCCCCAACTCCCACCCTAATATTTGATGACTTCAATATACATATTGATTCTTCCTAAAACAATTAATATTCAGTTCCTCAATTTACATCTTATGACATTTCCCCATCCTTCCACCCTGCACAAAGATGTTTATATCCTTGATTTTGATATCACCCACAAATTAACCCCCTCTATGTTAAAGAATTCAAAAATCCCCTTAACCAACCATTATTGGCTTTCTACTTCTTCCTTTGTCTTTCCTTACCAAACCATTATCTTCATCCCTAACATGACATCTAATCCCTTGACCCCTCAATTATTTCTCAGACTATCACTCAAGCATTAGAAATGCTCCTTTTTTCCACATATTGCCCCTGGTTGAATCAGTTCATCTATATCTTGTCCACTTCTTTTGAGTTCATGGATCACTTATTATATCTCTGATTGTTCCCTGTATTGGATCACTCTAATTATCTGCCACTACACTCCTATATATAAGCTGCTGGGGTGGGGGGGAAGTGGTACAAAATGCAAATATTCCCGAGTGGCACCACCTCTATGAGACCCTCACTTTGCATGATTTGCATTTCTTTCCCCAATTTTTCTTCTATCTCACTTGATTTTTAATCTCCTTTTTGACCTCCTCTATTAGTTCTTTCTAGACCTGAGATGAATTCCCATGGGGAGGGGGGACAGGGTTGCTCATAGATGTTTTGACATGGTTTTCCTCCTCTGAATTTGTTTCTTGAACTTTCCTGTCATAATAAGAGCTTTTTATTGTCAGATACTTTTTGTTTTTGTTGTTGTTGCTGTTATTGTTGTTGGGTTTTTGCTCATCTTTTCAGCATTCTTCTTTGCTTTTTATTTTTGTTTGTTTTTTGGTTTTTTTAGTGAGGCAATTGGGGTTAAGTGACTTGCCCAGGGTCACACAGCTAGTAAATGTTAAGTGTCTGAGGCCGGATTTGAACTCAGGTACTCCTGACTCCAGGGCCGGTGCTCTATCCACTGTGCCATCTAGCTGCCCCTCTTCCTTACTTTTAAATATGAGTTCTGGGGATTAGAGGACAAGCAGTCTGGTGGTTGCTTGCAGACCAGAGCACAGGCTAGGGGAGTGGAAAATATACCTCTCCTTAAATCATATCACCTTGGACCCCCATAATCTTGGGACAGTGAGTGAAAGAAGCACTGTTCCACTTTATGAAAGAGTTAAAAGTCAAGAAATAGACTGGGAAAATGAGCAAGCAGACCAAAAACATGCTGAGCCTAGAAAACTTCTATGGTAACAAGGAAGATTAAAATACACCCTCAGAAGAAGTCAACAAAGTCAAAATGCCTACATCAAAAGCTTCCAAGAAAAATATGAATTGGTCTCAGGACACAGAAGCACTCAAAGAGGACTTTGAAAATAAAGTAAGAGAGTTAGAGGAAAAAATGGAAAGAGAAATGAAAGTGATGAAGGAAGATCATGAAAACAGTCAAAAGCTTGAAAAGCCAAATTGGCCAAATCATAAAGGAGGTACAAAAGCTCTCTGAAGAAAATAATTGCTTAAACATGAGGATTGAGCAAATGTAAATTAATGACTTTATGATAAATGAAGACACAACAAAGCAAAACCAAAAGAATGAAAAAATAGAAGGCAATGTGAAATATCTCCTTGGATAAATGGTTGCCCTGGAAAATAGATCCAGGAGAGATAATTTGAAAATTATTGGTCTACCTGAAAGCCATGATCAAAAAAGGAACTTAGACATCATCTTCCAAGAAATTGTCAGGGAAAATTGCTGTGATACTCTAGAAGCAGAAGCTAAAATAGAAATTGAAAGAATCCATCAATCACATCCTGAAAGAGATCCCAAAATACAAACTTTCAGGGATATTATAGGCAAATTCCAGAGTTCCCAGGTCAAAGAGAAAATATTGCAAGGTGCCAGAAGGAAACAATTTAAAGTACCATGGAGCCACAGTCAGGATAACACAACTTCTAGCAAATTCTATATTAAAGGATTGAAAGGCTTGGAATATTATATTCTAGAAGGCAAAGGAACTGGGATTACAACCAAGAATCACCTACACAGCAAAACTGAGTATAATCTTTCAGGGGGAAAATGTGATTTCTATTAAAGAGAGGACTTTCAGGAATTCTTGATGAAAAGACCTGAAATGAATAGAAAATTTGACTTTCAAATACAATACCCTAGGGAAGCAAAAATGGTAAACAGGAAATATAAATCATAAGGGATATTACACGGTTAAACTGTTTACATTCCAACATGAGAAGATGATACTTGTAACTCATAAGAACTTCATCTCCTTCATCCTTGTGTCACATGAAGTTATGATTTACTCCTTTCCAAGGCTAATTTCTCTTCATGCATATATGATATCATTCCATCCTGATTCCTCCAACAGAGGGATACTCTTTTATCCCCACTTTGATAATGTCACTTCTTTTCTCAATAAACTGCAGTGGCTCTCCATAACCTCCAGGATCAAATACAGCATTCTGTGATTAGCCTTCAAAGACCTTAATAACTTAGCCTTTTACCAACTTTATAGTCTTCTAACACAATACTCCTTCTCATACATTGTAGTGACATTGATTTACTTGATCTTACATGAACTATATGCTCCATCTCATAGCTCCAGCTACATTCGCTGGCTATCCCCCATGCCTAGAATCTTCTCACTTTATCATATCAGAATTCACATATTTCCTATTATCCCATATTCTACAGGAAGCCATTCCCAATCAATTTTAATTCTAATGTCTTTCCTCACTGAATTATTTCCTATTTTTCCTAAAATATCTCATTTCTACATATTTGTTTGCTTATCTCCTCTATTAGACTGTGAGATCCTTGAGATCAAGGAGCTTTCGCCCTTTAATTATTGCCTTTGTTTGTATCTTGCTTAGTACAGTGCCTGACTAATTCTGTGACTCAAGTATTTTTATAACCTAATTTTATTGATAAGCAAATTGAATCTTAGAGACTTTCACTTACTTGTCCAAAGGCATATAGCTAGTAAATGCTAGAAGCAAGACTAGAATACAGTCCTCTTGACCCTGATCTTAATGTCCTTTCCACCATAGCATACTATCTTAGCAGAAAGTTTTTTTGTTGTTGTTGTTGTTTTTTGTTGTTGTTTTTTTATTCCTGATAGTAGCAAAATATATGTGTGTAACTCTACTAGCCTTACTTTTACATTAAAATCAAATGACCTATTTACTGACCTATTTGGTCAGTAAAACCTGTGGGGGAGAAAAAGATATTAGCCTAGTGAAGGAACAGACATAGAATGCAACAAGGGTGCTGAATAACTGATCAAATTGTGAAATCCATAAAGTATGTGAAAAGCTAAATCAGATGAAAGAAAAAAATTTATCTTGCAAATATTAACAATCTGTCATTATAATGAACAAATATGGCTGAAAATGAATATGAATTGAAAATGTTCTTCCCTAAAGTTACATTTCAAAGATTTTTCAGATTATAAACCTTGGGCTAATTTGGTTTAGTGGTACCACTGGATTCTAACCAAAATTAGTATTTGGTCATTTGTCCTTTGTGGTTCTTTAAGTTATTGTTAACCTAAGTCAGAATAGGTATAAAGTCAAATGTCTATATTTTATTTTAATTCTTAACTTTAAAATTCAATTTATTCAAGAGAATGTAGGGGATGTTAACTTCTGGAACAGTAGAGAAGCATCTGTTACAGACATAAGTGAATGAGGGAGAATGAGTCCCCATAGGCTGCTGTTACTGCTGTTAAGTGAAAGTCATGAAGAAGTCATAGCCATTATTAACACATAAAATAGTGATGCAATTTCCTGAAATAAATTTCAATTTAAGGGATAAGGAGATATGAATAAAATGTTCATTTTATATAGCAAGTTTGAATTTGAAATACTTTTGTTTTATGGTTAGGAAAAATCTTTTGGATATGCTATTTCAGAAATTCAATGGAATACAGAAGGAATAAACATTCTATTGTAATGACTGGGCTTAAAAAGTTCTAATTGTTTGGCTCTTCCTTCCTTCCTTCCTTTCTTTCTTTCCTTCTTTCTTTCTTTCTTTCTTTCTTTCTTTCTTTCTTTCTTTCTTTCTTTCTTTCTTTCTTTCTTTCTTTCTTCCTTTATCTCCTTCTTTCCTTCTTTCCTCCTTTCTTTCTTTCTTTCTTTCTTTCTTTCTTTCTTTCTTTCTTTCTTTCTTTCTTTCTTTC